>NC_136954.1:6794648-6952148 GCF_032717465.1 Coenobita brevimanus
CCACGATGCTTATTTATTCCACTTGCCTCTTCATACTGTTCTACTACATCTCTCACACCACACTGTACCACACCAGGCTACACTACACTCCACCACACTACACCACACTGCACTGCATTACATACATTTGACCATACCACATGACACTGCATTGCACCAGCCCAGATCTCTTGCCACAGCACAGCACAGCACAGCACTGCACAGCACAGCACAGTACAGCATACCACACCACACCACACCACACCACACCACACCGTACTTTATTTTTTTTTACAGAAGGTAAGCTAAGGAAGGAAGAATCTGATTAGATACAGAAAAAATGTCATATTACACGATAATACACCTCACTACACCACGCTACAGCACTCTATCATACCACACTGCAGTACCCCACTCATATCACACCACACACCACCATATTACCCTACACCACACCACACCTCACCACAGTGCTCTGCTGAGTCCGCTTTCGTCCTTGGAAGGACAGTTGAGTCATGGCGCCTCTCCCCTGGTGTATCTGCATTTCAGGCAGAGCTCGCAGCAATTCTGGGTGCGTTGCGACATGCTCACTATCATCATTACCAACGCATCGTTGTTCATACAGACTCCCTTTCTTCTCTGCAGAGGTTGCGCTCATTCTCACTGCAAGACAATATATTTCTCATAACGGCCATCCATACATTTGCAACCCTCCTTGTCCAGAGAGGAGCCACTATCACTCTTCATTGGCTCCCAGGACATGTGGGGATCACTGGGAACGAAACAGCTGATGTCGCTGCACGCTCCGCCTGCTCTCTGCCAGAGATCACGTTCCCACTTCTCCCCGGCCCATCACATGTCCGTCGCACTTTGACTGCAAAAATAGGTAGGCTGTCTCGGGAGGAGCACCAGCTTTGCGTCGCTGAAGGTTCCACATCTGCGACTTGGTATGCCACAGCCACATCATACTCTCCTTTGGTGCCTCCCCCAGGCCTGCCAAGCTATCTTTTAGTGCGACTTAGAAGATTACGAATGGGATTCCCATGCTATAAGCAGATTAAAAATGCGGCAACAGATCCGTGTGCTCATTGCTTAGAGAGGTCGGATACGCCTCTCATCCATTACATACTTCACTGCCTTGCCACAGCTCATCTCAGATCTCGTCCCGCAGCTGGCTTTGCCCAATCGGGCAACGATTATACTGACGCTGCTGGCATTGTGGCCAGAACACCTTTAAAAATTTTACTACAAACAGTTAGGGACTACCCCCCTCCTCGTTAAATACAGCTTGTGCGCTACATGTGCACCACTGACGGGCTCACTGTTTGCCCGTGTCTCAGCACTGCTGAGACGAATATCCAAACATCACCACAGTCCACCACACCGCACTACACTACACTCAACCACACCACATATAATCACTCTACACCACACTCAACCACACCACATATAATCACTCTACACCACACTAATCTCCTTTTCATGCACACTGCGACCATTTTGCCATCCTTTGCTTAAATGGTTACTAATCTTAAGTCTTTCCGGCTCCTGTGACCCACTATTAGGTCATTCATATCGTGTGGCGTTAGGTGGAACAAAATATTAAACGTAACCTATGAGAGGGTTATGGTGATAGTATGATGCTGCCGTCATTTTAAGTCAGCCTGTTAACTCATTTACTTTCCTGATTTATTTTTTTTATTATTCTTGCTTTCCTCACACGATTTACTTAAACTTGGAGGGATTTTTTTTTTTTTCGAAATGGAGGGCTAGATAAAGAATTAACTCCTTCACTATAATTGTACTCTTAAGTTGAAAATATTCGTCTGGCAGCAGCAAGCATGAACACCTGTTGAGGTCCTCGGGCTGACGTGGTTGAGGTCGGACCATTTAAAAGGTACTGTAAAGTCTGTTGGTCTGTGTATCTGTGTAACCAGGTTTCTTTCAATAGATTCACAAGTACATTGTTCTATATACAAATTCACTTCCCATTAATTCATTCTGTTTCTTAGACCTCCACCTCCCACTCCACCTACCACTCCACCATTCCATCTTCCACTACACCACTCGCTTTCCACACCATCTTCCATTCCACCACTCTACCTGCAACTTCCACTACACTACCACTCCATCACTCCACCTCCCACTCCACCACTCCACCTTCCACTCCACTGTTCCACCTGCCACTCCATCATTGCACCTCCCACTTCACCGGTCCACCTCCCAGTCCACCTGCCACCCCATCAGTCCACCTCCCACTCCACCATTCCACCTTTAGCTCCACCACTCGCCTTCCACTCCACCACCCCACTTCTCACTCCACCACTCACCCTTCACTCCATTAATCTGCCTCCTACTCCATCACTCCACCTCCCCATTATTCCACCTGCCACTCCACCTCCCACTCCTTCACACTCCTTGCACTTCACCACGTTCCCTATTAAACTCCACATTTCCTCTGTACTGATATCTTCCACTTTTCCTCAAGTATATTATTCCTTCCAAGCTATAAGTATTCCCAAATTCATTCGTCTTTGTCTGTCTTTCTGTCTCTCTCAGTCTCCTCCTCCTCCTCCTCCTCCTCCTTCTCCTCCTCCTCCTCCTCCTCCTCCTCCTCCTCCTCATTTTTTACCTATTTTGAGGCAAGCGTTGGAGAATGATAAAGAGGATGAGATTTTTCCTATTTTCATATCGATAATGGATAGTTGAGAGAGAGAGAGAGAGGGGGGGGGAGGAAGGGTACGGAGAGAAACGAAGAGGAAGGAGAGGGATAGGAGGAAGAACGGTGAATCGGGGGGGGGGAGGACAAGAAGGGAGGAAGGGTGAAGAGAAAAATGATGGAGGGAGGAAAAAATTGGAAGGAAAGGAGGAACCAGGGAGGAGAAGGGGGAAAGAGGAGAGGAAGGAGGAAAGGAGAGAGAAATGAGGGGCAGGCGAGGGAAGGAGGGAACATGGGAGGGAAGGAGGGAGGAAGGAATGTGAAGGAGGGAGGGAAGAAGAATGGCATGTGAATGGAACGCGAAACGTGAGAGGAGAAGAGGTAGGAAGAGAAAGAGGAAAAAAGGAGAGGGAAGTGAGGGAAGGAGGAACATTGGAGAGAGAGAGAGAGAGAGAGGGAAGAAGGAAAGGTCGGGAGAGACAGAGGGAGGAAGGAAGGTTAGGGAGAGACAGAGGGAGGAAGGAAGGTAGGGAGAGACAGAGGGAGGAAGAAAGGTTAGGGAGAGACAGAGGGAGGAAGGAAGATTAGGGAGAGACAGAGGGAGGAAGGAAGGTTAGGGAGAGACAGAGGGAGGAAGCAAGGGTAGGGAGAGGCAGAGGGAGGAAGGAAGGTTAGGGAGAGACAGAGGGAGGAAGCAAGGGTAGGGAGAGACAGAGGGAGGAAGCAAGGGTAGGGAGAGACAGAGGGAGGAAGGAAAGGTCGGGAGAGACAGAGGGAGGAAGGAAGGTTAGGGAGAGACAGAGGGAGGAAGCAAGGGTAGGGAGAGAGGGCCGAAGGATAAGGGAGGGAAAAGAAGTGAGAAGGAAATGGGAGAGCAGGAGGTAGCGTCACTGCATGTACTAATTCTTCTCTTTCTCTTCCCTGGTGAGTATTGCTTTGCTTGTCACTGGGCGTCTAGATGTCCCTGAAGATTCCTAACACCTGTTTTTAAGCGATTTTTTTTCTCTACTCCTTAGTATACTCTAATCTGCAGACTTAAAAGAATGTAAAGGTGTAATGTGCAATATAACTTGTCAAGAGAAAGGTCCTACGAATTGCCATGTACGACCTAGAATACGGACTAAAATATACTGTTGTGAACATAAACACTGCATCATTCCTGTACGATGAATTTTGACACAGTGAGCCATACTTTTTGAAATTCTGTAATGTCATCTTCGGAGCCCAGTAGGTTTCTCGGAATAATATGCAGAAATGTCATAAATTTCCGACTAAAAATGTGGATCGTTGTCACTGTCCACGTTGGTACGTAATTCGTTAGAAGAAAAAGAAGAGAAGAGGAAAGTGGTAATAGTGAAAATGATGATGAGGATGAGGAGGAGGAGAAGAAGGGGGGGGGGAAGAGGAGGAAAGAAGAAGGGGACCAAGAGCCATAGTCTTAAGCTTTTTTCTTTTTTCTTTTTTTCTACCGTAGCTCTGTCTGTGGTTGCTATTTTTTCCTCCTGTCATACAACTAAACACTGTTCACTTTAATGTGGTCTAAAACTGCCATCTTTCCATCTTGATTGCAGAGCTGTAGTGGAACATTAACATTAGAATATGGTGTTAGTCAGGAAGCTCAGTGGAAAGGATGAAGAGCCATAGTGTTGTCTTATTCTGTCATTGAGCAATGGGAAGTAAGCTGCAGAGGGACGAAAAGCCAGGCCAGGTTAAAGTGAATGAACTATGTCACACACTTCACAACTAAGCTACAGTAGAGTGAATAATAATAAATACTACAAAAGATAATTACTTCTAACCATAACTAACCTCTATTTAGACCTGGTTATCGTAAAATTTGGCTACTATCCTTTATAAATATTACCACAAGAATTATATTTTTCTCTATTATCTTTCCGGGAGATTTCATTTAGTAATAAGTTGATAGGTTTCTTCCTTTGTGATATCCTGGCGTTAAACTTTTTCCTCCCTCCAGACGGGGGTAACAAATATTTTTTTCTTGGTGGATGTTATTGATAGATATTTTCGTAGGAATGATTGTGATAGATATTTTCCTAGGTGATTATTAGTGGAATAAGAAACTTCACTGCTGGGTATTATAGTGATGCATATTTTTCAGGGTAAATATTTTGTGATACAGTAGATGTTTTCCTTGATGAATGTTATTTTGATATATATTTTCCTTTACCAGTAATATGATGATAGTTATTTTTCCCGGTGAATATTGTGATAAACGTTTTAATTGATGAATATTATGGTGATAGATACTTTCCTTGGCTAATATTATAATGATAGATATTTTCCATAGTGAATATTATGCTGAGAGATATTCTCCATGGTGAATATTATGACATATTTTCCATGGTGAATATTATGATAGTTTCCATGGTGAATATTATTGTTGTGGTTGTTTTCCTTGGCGAATATTGTGATGATTCTTGGTGATTATTTTAGTTACAGCCATCCCTCATCGTGAATATTATGGCAATAGATTTTTTTCTTCGCAAATATCATGATGATAAACAAATCTTTCGTAAATATGATGTTGATAGGTTTTTCGAACTTACCGGTACGTAAAAATTTTCAGAGACAGACTCTTTGCCCTATGAATATTTGTGATTATTTTAGTGATATATTCTTTACGGATATAATGAAAGTCTTGGATAATATTAATGTCGTAGATATTTTCCAGCACCAGTACGAGTATTATGGGGCTAGAATTTTTCCTGGTTAAATATTTTTGTCAGAGTCTCTTTTCCAATAGCAGTGGCGCACGACTCTGAGGTGTCACTATCGTAACCTGGCAACCTGCCCGTCAACAGTGCTTCTGATGTCGTGTACGAGTATATGATACGCCCGTGATTCGTGTATATGTTCGTGTATAATAACATTCGTGTAAAATATATTCGTGTATAATAATATGATTCGTGTATAATATGTTACGAAATCGGATGCACTGTTGATAGGTAGGTTGCCAGGGTACGATAATGACAACCTCAGGGTCGTGGGCCGCGACTGTAGTGATAAGTATTTTCCCCGTGATTGCCACTGCTTCTCATAAATATTATAGTGCTGATTTTTTTCTATGCATACCTTCTTCACTTGGATGTATCTTTATTCATCTTTAATTGTTATATCTTTTTATTCTTATTTATTCCCCTTTATTTCCTTTATTTTCTTTATTCCATTTTCTTTTTCTTTTATTCCACTGTGTTATTCTTTATTCCTCTTTCCTGTTTTTTTCTTTATTCCCTTTTATTCTTTATACCTCTTTTCGTTAATCTTCTCTGTTCTTCATCCTTCTTTATTACACTTTAGCCTTTATTTTTCTTTATTCCTCTTTATTCTGAATTTTTTATTCTTTATTCCTCGTAATTCTTTATTCCTTTATTCTTCTTTATTCTTTATATTTCCTTGTTCTTTATTCTTCCGTATTCCTTTGTATTCTTCTTGATTCCTCTTTATTCCTTTTTATTCTGTATTCCTCTGTATTCTTCTTTATTCCTATATTCTTCATTATGCTCCTTTTATTAATTTTTATTCCTCCTTATTCTTCTGTATTCTACTGTATTCTTCTCTGTTCCGCTTTATTATTCAGTATTTCTCTTTATTACCTATATTCTTCTCTATTCCTTTTAATTCTTCTACATTTCTCTCAATTTTTTATTCTTCTGTACTCTTTATTCTGTTTGACTCCTCTTTATTCTTCTGTATTCTTCTTTATTCCATTTTATTCCTCTTCATTTTTCTTTATTCATCTGCATTCCTCCGTATTCTTCTTTATACCTCTTTATCTTTATTTATTCTTCTTTATGCCTCTTTATTCTTTATTCCTCATTATTCTTAATACCTTTTAGTTCTTTATTCTTCTTTATTCGTCATTATTCTTCTGTATTCCTCTCTGTTCCTCTTTATTCTTCTTTATTACTGCTTTTTCTGTATTCAGTTTTCCTGTTTATTCATCTTTACTCCTCTTAATTCTTTATTTCTTGATTCCTCTGTATTCTTACTCCATCCATACCACTTTAATCAGCCTACGTAAACTCAGACTGAAGAGGTTAACGACGGCTGTATCTAACCCGTCCAGTTCGGCAAGTCTCCCCTAAGCTGAACAAACTCGTCTCTAAGCAGGATTAGAATAAAGGAGGCGTGACCAGAGTAAAGTGAATATTTTGCGTATTCTTTCTTTCGTGAATATTAACCCCTTCCACACCAAGAATTTAACTACTTTATCCCCTCCCTTTTTTTTTTTTAAATTCCTAGCGACTTTACTGAGCTTTGTTGAGACCTTATTTAGCGAAAACTAAAAAAAAAAAATCCCAGCAGTTCAGCATGATTCTCCAAACCTGAATCAACCCCTTCACTCTGATGACGCATTTCTAGGTACATTCCTGCTGTTTTTAAGGATTATTATTAATCATGGAAGGGATTTATTTGTTTTTTAAGGAATTTTATTAAGCATAGAAAGGATTTATTTTTTTATCTGTAGGAGTTAGATGCAGTCGACATAAATCTGTTTACTACGTGGGGATTTTTTTCTGATTTAAATAAAATCGTCTTGTAGCAGAAAATTATATATGGCCTCCTGCGATGAAACGAATTATCTGTTGGTTGGAGTTAAAGTGATAAGCTCCCCAACTCTCTCTCTCTCTCTCTCATTTATCCATATCCTTTCTTCCACTCCATTAATTTCTGGCATTTATTTCCTTACTCACTAACAAAAGAAGTGTAGGAAAAAAGAAAGAAAAAGAATAAGAAAATCTGCCTACCTGTTTATTGCCTGACGTCGCCTCCTGTGATGGGTGGCGTCAACATATCGATCTTCCTGTGTGTGTGTGTGTGTGTGTGTGTGTGTGTGTGTGTGTGTGTGGAGAGAGAGAGAGAGAGAGAGAGAGAGAGAGAGAGAGAGAGAGAGAGAGAGAGAGAGAGTCGGGGCGGAGGTAAAGAAAAGGGCGTGGGGGCAAAGATATGGGTGGAAAATGGTGAAGTATATGTGGAGAAGGGTGGGGGGGGTAATAATAGTTTAAATGTAATGATGACTTATTCAGTGTCCTCAGCACACACACACACACACACACACACACACACACACACACACACACACACACACACACATGAACAGGACAAGTTCACATAAATCACACATCCATGGCATCTTTCGAAAAAAATCACCTAAGAGACCAATCTAACCTCGCCCAACCTATCCAAATTTAACCCAGCCTAACATAGCATAATCTGAACTAGCATATTCATCTAACCTCATCAAACATAGCAGTAAATCTAATATATCCCCAGCCTAATCTAACATAATCAAACATAAACTATATCAGCTTAACCTAACCTAACCCAATAAGCTACCATATCCGGGGGATGATATTTAAGAGTTTGATTTAAGGACTAAGAGACTGGGTAGAGATGCTGCTAGAGATCGAACAGCGTGGGGAGCCGTCATTAGGTCATCAGGATCATCGCCTGTAAGGATGTTGTAACCTTACTAAACGAACGAACGAACGAAAAGTCCTCCTGAACTAACCAATTATAAAGCTTGCCTTTCCTCCCCTTCCTCATTGTTCATGTGGCAATAATTCTTATTTTCCCGTCGCAGTGCCAGTTAGTCTAAGAGGATTCTCTCCCTCTCTCTCTCTCTCTCCATTATAACTTTGGACAAAACTTCCAGCTAATTGCATTCTTAGAGTTATATTTTTTGATATTAGATTTTGAGAACTCGTAAAAGGCTGTGGTGGTGGTGATTGTGGTGGTGATGGTGATAGTGAAGGTAGTGGTGGTACTTGTGTTGGTAATAGTGGTGGTGAAGGTAGTGGTGGAGGTAGTATTGGTAGTTTTGGGGCTGGTGGTGATAAAGGTAGTGGTGGTGTTTGTGCTAGTGATGGTGATGGTGAAGGTAGTGATAGCAGTTGTGGTGGTGCTGCTAATGGTGGTGGTGGTGGTGGTGAAAGTAGTGATGGCAGTTGTGGTAGTGGTGGGGAAGGTAGTGATGTAATTGTGGCGGTGGTAAAGGTAGTGATGGTAGTTATGGTGGTGAAGAAGGTAGGAGTGGTAGTTGTAGTGGTGAATATTATTGTTTAGAGATAACAAGAACAATGTATCTCCAGTAAGGTGAATAAAGTCGCTTAGAAATTACAAAAATATGGTTAAAACTACGTCCTCGTTCTTGACGTAGTCATGAAGCTCAATTTCGTTGGTTCATTTACATAATAAAGTCATAAACACCATTTATAACAATTAACATCGCCAGTACAGCGACTGTTTTCATTCCATTCTTGATATTAAAATTCAGATAATTTTTTTTTTCTTTTTTGAGAGTCCCTTTGAGCTGGAGGGGTTAAATAAACATAAGTCTTTATTAACGCATTCACAAAGCCAGTACCGTAATGGATAGCCATAGCCTTCATTAACCCCTTTGCAAAATAATATAGTTTGGTAGTAGCACGATTGATGGTGACAAGATTATTACTTTATTCTTTATCCACACACGATTTTATTCAGCTTAGGATTGGTTACACGTATTAAAGGAGATATGTGAAGGCTGCGTCTACCCTCTCCGTTTCCAAAAGTCTCCTTGTTGTAGTAGCAAAAATAAAAGTCAACTCTGCATCATTTGATTGAAGGGGTCGCGACATCACCACGTTAACTTAATTTATTTTAATCGTTACCCCCTCCAGACGGTTTTATTCAGTTTAAGACAACTTTTCGAGCACGAAGAGCTAGACAGCTTTAATTAACCCCATCCCTACTGAAAATTTGCCATAGCACGAATAATATCGTCTCCAGAAAACAAGACTAAGAAGAAATTTAGTCACAGGAGTTAAGAAGCTCACATTAATGGGGTCCATTTGCATAATTAAGTCAGTATGGCCATTTATGATCATTATAAATATCCCGTTCATCATATATTGGGCTTAGACTCAGCTTAGTGGAATTTGAGCTGACGTGGCCCGCGAAATACAGTGTAAAGGTTGTTGTTGTTGTTGGTGGTGGTGGTGGTGGGTGGTGGTGGTATTGGTGGTAGTGGTGGTGGGCAGGTGTGGCGGTATTTGTGTGTGTGTGTGTGAACAAAATGTCTTGTGAATTTGGAGCATATTTGGAATGTACGTTGAAAAATGGGATGGAAAGAGGAGCTAATGAATGCAGTTCCATGGAAGGTCAACACTATACGAAGTGGAAGGGCTTGCTGTAGCTTTCATTAACCAAGTCACTACAAGAGTTTTCCCTTAAGCTGAACAAAATCGTCTGGAGGTAGATATAACCTTGCATTAAAAATCTGAAATTAACACGTTGACTGTAGTGACTTCCATGAGTAGTTATTCATGTACCGGCAGACGATTTTACTCCTCTTAGGGGCGTCTTGTACTACTGAATACATTAAGGGACACGATTTCTTGAAAAATATTAAAATACAGTATCTTGAAAACTCTTACGGAACGATATCTTGAGAACTCTGAAGACACGATATCCTGAAAACTCTTAAGGTGAACGATATCAATGGAGACAGAGGGGGAAACGTACCTTTGGAAGAGTCAAGTACCAACCAAAACCTTTTTCCTATTTAATTCTTGCCTGTCAGGCTATCTTATTCAACACAGGAGAAGTAAATCCTGGGGAAGTTTTACATATACTGTACAGACCTAGTATATTTCTGAAATGTTATGTAATTACCGAGATACCTGAGAGTGTTGATACTGTCTCCATTAACCTTCTCAAAGTCAGGACGACCCTAGTGTTCTGTTCCACCTAACACAATTTGAATTTACTCAGGTGAGAGAGAGGATAAATGCCTGGAAGTGTTAATTACTGTTGTGATTCAGTTACAGGTGTGTGTGTGTGTGTGTGTGTGTGTGTGTTGTTACGGAACAGAGAAAGATAATGTACACTTTAAGTGAGAATACGAAGAGTCACTACTGTCCCGTAAAGTTCCAGGTTCAAAACAAAAGAGTTAGGTAAAATTACAAGTTAAAGTTTAATGCTTAAATTAACAACAAAACATTCAGGACTCATAAAGATAATGTAATGGCAAATAAACAGGTTAAATATATGGTTAACTGCAATAGCCTCTATTAACACGAAATTAGCAAGAATAAATTTATCTAAGTCAGCCCTGATAAAAATGAGATACCAGATAATACTCAGTGAATGCCAGATAAATAATTACAGATACAAACTATTATCAAAAATGACTGACATAAAACCCCACACGAATTACAAAAACTTCACTAGGCCTACAAATTAAACTTATGCTATACAGTACAAGAAAAAATGCAACAACAGTTATACTCAAATTACACACAGCTGCTAGATGGTTGGAGATTTCTTGAGCACTCACAATAATAATATCTGTACAGGGGAGGACAGAGATGTGAACAAAGTGAGGAGCAGATCTAAGTGGCAATGATGCAGAGACTGAGCTCATTATATAGGGGCCAGGAGAGCTTGATACAACTTGTAATGAGGACGCGCAAATGAAGCCATGGGGACAAAGAGATGACAATCCCGCAAAGTATAACAGAGATGTCGACTTACTCTACTATAACGGTAGAAGGGGGGAACTGAGGCAGAACACGCTCGTGATCAAACATGCAGCATACTGTGCGTTAAAATTACACAAAGGATGATGAAATCATAGGCTATGTAACACCTCCCCACAAAGAAAAAAGAAATTTACAAAGGAAATTTCATATTACTCTAAAACAATCTGTATATGGCATTACAGACAATGCAAAGGTCTTTCCTAATGTTACAAAAAATGAGATCTCCCTAGCACGTTCAGTCATAGGTACTTGCCAGTATCCCTTTAACAAATCAAACTTACTTATGTACCTAGCCTTTCCGATCTTGTCTATGCAATCTTCCACACGAGGGAGAGGGTAAGTGTCTGTTTTAGTTATCTGATTAACACGTCTGTAGTCGATGCAAAGCCTCTGTGACCCACCTGGCTTAGGGACTAGAGTGACAGGAGAACTCCACTCGCTCTGACAGGGCTCAATCATCTTGTGGTCCAACAGGTAGCCAAGCTCCTTCTGGATGAGAGGAACTTTCACTGGGTTCACACGGTAAGGAGGCAATTTAATTGGCTTGGCGTCTTCAACATCGACATCATGCATCAACACAGTGGTTCTTCCTGGAGTAGCACGGAACACTTGCGGGTACTCCTGCAGTAATGCCGAAAACTCCTGCCTTTCCTTGGGTGGTAGATGAGAAAGCTTAGTCTGGAGATCATTCATGATATCAGGATTCTTCCCCAAACTATCACTCAGGCTCATACTGCATGGGAGAGCTTCACTTGCAGACTCGGGTGGAACAGCTACAGTGCAGACTGGATTATTTTCGTCCCGCCTGTGATATAACTTTAGCATGTTAATGTGACAAAGTTGCTTGTTCTTTCTACGATCTGGTGTGGTGATGACATAGTTGACATCACTGAGTTTCTTCTCCACGGAATAAGGGCCACTAAACTTGGCTTGAAGAGGTTGCCCATGAACTGGTAGCAGAATCAAAACCTGATCTCCTGGCTGAAAGTGGCGTAACCTGGACTTCTTGTCATACCAAGTCTTCATCTTCTCCTGAGCAGCTCCTAAATTCTCTCTCGCCAGCTGTAAAGCAGTGGACAGCCGTTCTTTGAACTTCATCACATACTCCAGCAGGTTGACGTCATCTTCCTCCGACAGCCAGCATTCCTTGAGTAGCTTAAGGGGTCCTCTTACTTCATGGCCAAACAGTAGTTCAAAAGGTGAGAAGCCCAGTGATTCATTTGGAGATTCTCTTGCGGCAAACACAACGAATGGAAGACCTTTATCCCAGTCTTTCTGATGTTCCAAACAGTATTTCTTGAGCATCGATTTGAGTGTTTGATGATATCTCTCCAACGCTCCTTGGGTCTGGGGATGGTAAGCTGAAGACGTGATCTGGGAGATGCCCAACTCTTTCAGAGACTGCTTGAAAACATTTGACATGAAATTACTTCCTCGGTCTGACTGTACCTCCTTGGGCAGACCAAACTTTGTGAAGAACCCTAGCATTTCCTTAACCACGTTCTTTGCTGAGATGTTTCTAAGTGGAATGGCTTCAGGATAACGAGTAGCCATATCAATCATGGTCAACACATAAGAAAATCCTGAAGAAGTCTTAGGAAGAGGGCCCACAATATCCACCAACACACGGGTGAAAGGCGCCTCAAAAGGAGGAATGGGAACTAGAGGTGCAACCTTTTCGGTCTGATTACACTTCCCCACAACTTGACAGGTGTGACAAGACTTACAATACCAGGAAACATCCCTGAAGATACCTGGCCAGTAGAAGTGTTTCAAAATGCGTGCCACAGTCTTCCTCACTCCAAGGTGTCCTGCCAAACTGGAATCATGAGCCACTC
Organism: Coenobita brevimanus; assembly: GCF_032717465.1. Classification (NCBI taxonomy): domain Eukaryota; kingdom Metazoa; phylum Arthropoda; class Malacostraca; order Decapoda; family Coenobitidae; genus Coenobita; species Coenobita brevimanus. The sequence goes on from NC_136954.1 coordinate 6,807,671, forward strand.
TAATGATATCCTGCCTACAAACACGAGGGATGACAACTTGATGTACAACCTCCCATTCACAGTCGGCTGATGCTGTTGGGGGTCTCCACTTCCTCATAAGTACTCCTGACTTTACATAATAACAAGTAGAAGCACCAGCTGACTCTTCTTCACTGTAAGCAGAGTTAGCTAGACCTTTCAACTCAGGGTCAGCAACCTGCAACTCAACCAACTCTTGACGAGACAAATTATCAACACTACGGGGTACTGCCTCATCTGGTGAGTGGTCCAAATTAGCAAGAAAAGTGTCAGCTAGGATAACATCATCATCATCCTCTAAATCACCAGTAACTTTAGACTTAGCCCTAGTGACAGCACATGCAGGGAATACATCAGTGACATCACAATCCTGGGACACAGCCACTGGCTCACTAGACAACTGAGGAGCTGGACACACTTGACTTCCACCAATATCATTTCCAAGTAAGAAAGTTACACCTGACATTGGGAGTGTCTCAACCAACCCAACCATAACAGAACCATTAACAAAACCAGACTCTAAATTCACTCTGCACAGAGGAACAGAGAAGTAATTATTCCCTACACCTTGTAAGATTACAGTTTCATCAGAGGAATTAAAATTAGAGCCTAGAACACTGGTCAGCATAAGGGATTGGCAAGCACCTGTATCACGATATATTTTAACCGATTTCCTGTCATTACTGTCCATAGGACTGACAAAACCATCAGACAGGAAATTAGCACATGAACTCTTGAGAGTGTCACCCACGTTACTGCTCAAAAGAGGAGCTCCATCATGAGAATTTAAGTTACCCCTCAAAGCAGGTTCAGTTAACTCAGTTAAAGAATTCTGGGAACTCTCAAGAGTGGACACTAGACCAATTGACTGAATATTTAAAGACTCCTTTTTGTTCACATCACGCTGTCTCCTGAAACATCTCTCCGTAGTATGACCAAGCTTACTACAATAAGTACATTTACTTTTCTGAAATCTAGAGGTGAAGCTGGTATTTACTTCCTGAGAAACATCATCTTTATTCTCTTTCCTGTTACCTGTACTCTGAGTAGAGGCAACGTACTTACTCTCAGCTTTCCCTTTTTCTCTAGAATATCTCTTGTGAGTGAGAACATATTCATCAGCTAAAACTGCAGCATCAGACAAATTATCTATTCTTTTCTCATCAAGATATAGGCTTACATCTTTACTAATACACCTTTTGAAATCCTCCAGCAAAATCATCTGCTTAAATTTACCAAAATCAGAATCCACATTCTTAGAATTTAACCACTGCTCTAACAGATCTTCTTTGATTTGTGCATACTCAACATGGGATTGCTTATCTTGCTTGTAAGTTGTCCTAAATTTTACTCTATAGGCTTCAGGAACAAGCTCATAGGCCTTAAGAATCAAGCTCTTAACTACATCATAATTATCAGACTGATCCTGAGGCAAAGATGCATAAGTTACTTGAGCTTTACCGGTGAGAACAGTTTGAAGGAGTACTGGCCAATACTCCTTAGGCCAATTAAAACCTGTAGCTACCCTCTCAAACAACTGAAAATACTTAGTTAAATCAGATTCTTTAAAAGGAGGGACAAGTTTAACATTTTTAGCCACATCAAAATCATCAGAGCTAGATGATCCAGTTCCACCTTGTTTCATGCGATACTCATGGTCTGCCTGAATCCTGGCAAGTTCAATTTGTGCCTGAGCCTGTACCTGTGCCTCTTCAATACGAGCCTGAGATTCCGCCTCCTTAGCCTGAGACTCAGCCTCCTTAGCACGTGCTTGAAATTCAGCTTCCTTCACACGAGCCTCCTGCAGGGCTAGCTGTAACTTAGCTAATTCAATCTGCGTTTGCTCATTTGGAGGAGTTACATTAAACAAGCTTTTATTAATCATGCCAACAATTTGATCTTTAGAATGATGAGAGTGAACTGCAATTCCCAATTGTTGAGCAACAAGCTTAAGTTCATTCTTTGTTCTGTTTTCTATATCACACACTGTTTGCACATTTGACAAAAAATCTTTGGCTTCATCAAGTGTAGTAATAGTAGACATCATGAATAAGTAACAGTCACAAAATATCAAGCAATATCCTTATGATAATATCCTGAATATCCTGATATGAGGTCGCCAAATTTATGTTACGGAACAGAGAAAGATAATGTACACTTTAAGTGAGAATACGAAGAGTCACTACTGTCCCGTAAAGTTCCAGGTTCAAAACAAAAGAGTTAGGTAAAATTACAAGTTAAAGTTTAATGCTTAAATTAACAACAAAACATTCAGGACTCATAAAGATAATGTAATGGCAAATAAACAGGTTAAATATATGGTTAACTGCAATAGCCTCTATTAACACGAAATTAGCAAGAATAAATTTATCTAAGTCAGCCCTGATAAAAATGAGATACCAGATAATACTCAGTGAATGCCAGATAAATAATTACAGATACAAACTATTATAAAAAATGACTGACATAAAACCCCACACGAATTACAAAAACTTCACTAGGCCTACAAATTAAACTTATGCTATACAGTACAAGAAAAAATGCAACAACAGTTATACTCAAATTACACACAGCTGCTAGATGGTTGGAGATTTCTTGAGCACTCACAATAATAATATCTGTACAGGGGAGGACAGAGATGTGAACAAAGTGAGGAGCAGATCTAAGTGGCAATGATGCAGAGACTGAGCTCATTATATAGGGGCCAGGAGAGCTTGATACAACTTGTAATGAGGACGCGCAAATGAAGCCATGGGGACAAAGAGATGACAATCCCGCAAAGTATAACAGAGATGTCGACTTACTCTACTATAACGGTAGAAGGGGGGAACTGAGGCAGAACACGCTCGTGATCAAACATGCAGCATACTGTGCGTTAAAATTACACAAAGGATGATGAAATCATAGGCTATGTAACAGTGTGTGTGTGTGTGTGTGTGTGTGTGTGTGTGTGTGTGTGTGTGTGTGTGTGTGTGTGTGTGTGTGTGTTTGCTTGCTCTGAGGTGTAACTTAAAGTAGTGGAAAATGTTATCTTGTATACCCTCAGCTTGTGTTCTATCTGCAGCAGTGGTAAAGATAGATAAATAGAGGGGGAATAAGCTGTCTTGATTCAGTTTTTCATCTTTATAGACTCAAGTAATTCGTTCACGCATGCACCAGACTTTTTTTTTTTCTAGATCAGTAGGCCAAAGGTTAAAGTCACATGGCAAGGTCAACTTCAGTTTTACTCTGAATTACAAAAAAAATAAATAATAATAACAATAATAATAATAATGTGGAGCCACATCATAGCCATCCAGAAAAGAGAGAGGTTTGGCAGCAGTGCGTGACATATGGCAGAGTAGGATGGCAGGGAGGTAATCGTTCCGAGATAAGGCTGTCAGTTGGCTGCTGTTGCCTGTAGGCCTGTCATTCTCTGTTCTCCCTTAGAGGAGTTAACTTTATTGCATTAGCTCTCCTAGCAAGTGTCCTGCCAATTGTCCTGCGTTTTTGTGTGCAGCCATCTTCCGTTTGTGAAGACCCGGTTCCAGAGTCCAATGTTCTGCATGGTTCCATACCCTTCGGCTGGGAGATCCTGTTGTCATTTTTCTTAGTCAGGCTCTTGCAGCATACAGGGTGTTTTGTGACAATAACTTCCTCTTTCTGGAGTGCAGTATTTCTCCTTAGTCTGTTTTTCATTGTCTCCTTATATCTGCATATTCTGGACTCCCTGCCTCACCTCTGTAATGTTAGAGTTCAGAGCTATTTCACCTCCTTGTGGAGCTGGTGTATGGGATCGTGGCCTTAGGGTGCTTGAGGCCGATGTTGTCCTCCATCTCTTCCCCTACTTTTCACTAACCGACTGTGCACAGGATCAGCTCTTCGATCCTGCCTTCACCCCCATCAGCTCATCCTGGCTCTCCTTGCTGCCCTCTTTGGCCAGAGATGAACCTCTGTTTATGCAGTTCTACCTTCTTTGATTTGGATCGAAGTCAGTGCAAGTGTCGGCTTGTGAGCAGGACTTCTTCCTTAGACGCAAGGACACCGTTCAGTGCGTGTGGGTTCATCCCACCTGGGGAGTAGCTTGTGCTTGTGACTTTCGTTGCAGCCCTCCTCCTTCCCCTCCAGCTGCCCTGGAGGCCCCCTCTTCTGCCTCTCCTGCCCTTCTTCTCTCCCTTCGGAGATGAGTGGTCCGGCTTCCCTTACTGGGGCTTCGTCATTGGGGGCAGCTTTTTCTCATGCTTGTGCAATGCACATTCATGTTCATCTCCTCGGGCATCAAAGCCGTGGAGCAGCAGCCCTTACTCAGGGCGGCAATCACTCAGCTACCTTCCCTGGTCCCTGATGGACCATTCCCAGCTTCCCCTATATCCGCCTTTCTCCCTGTGGAGATGAATGGTGCGGCTTCTCATTTTGGGGACTCGTCACAAAGAACTACGGCCCCATCCCTGGGAGACGAACCCCAGGTCGTCCCCTTGGACAACAGGGAGGGAGGGTGGCAACAGAATCGCCTTCTCCTTCACCCTCCTTATTTATCTCCCTTTTCTCCATCTTAGGTAGAGAGTTGCTCCCTTGCCAGACCTGTTGGCTTCCAGTTATCAAGGGGTCCTGTACAGTTCCACCTGGAGGTCGTTAGAGGCGGATCTCTTGGGAAGAGGGAGGGCTTGGCAACGTTTTCAGTGAAGAGCTATCTAATTGAACATACCCAGCAGAGGCATGCATGATAGGTGAGGGCAACTTGGGATCAACTGTCTGAACAAGGTGATACTGATATTTCAGAACCACCACATGACTGGGTACCGCCAAGCAATAGGACACCTGAGGGGCAGAGAAATCTTACCAGGGGTCCAGGGCGGCTCGTTCGTGACACACCCACGACAAGAGGCATCAGGGGAAAGGAGGGATCTGGTGAGGGAAGGGGAGGGGAACAGTGAGGGATCCAGATTGGATTTGAGGAGGACTTTAGGATTCCAGTGTGTACGTCATGGTGACGAGTTGAGTGAGGGAAAAAGAGTGATATATACCGTATATATATATATATATATATATATATATATATATATATATACACACGCAGACCTGAGAGACTACAAGAAGAACTGTAGGATAGGTAGTTGAGTGTGTGGGTGTATTTTGTGAGTGGATGTTTGAGGGAAGGAGGGGAGGGAGGGAGTGAAGGACAGAGTGACGGTTAGAGGGGTGTGAGAGAGACAGGCAGGATGGTGTATGAGAATGGGAAGAATAATATGAGGGAGGGAGGGTGATAAGTAAAGAGAGGCGGGATATCGGGTGTGCACGGTGATGAGGAAGTGAGAGAGGGTGGGATGTGAGGTATAGGATTTAGAGTAAGGGAGGACTGGAGGGAGGGTGAAATATGAGGGAGATAGGGTATGGTGCAAGGGAAGGTAGAATATGAGGGAGATAAGGTAAGGTGCAAGAGAGGGAGGGTGGGTGGAGTACAAGGGAGATAGGGAAAGGTCCAAGGGAGGTAGGGAGGAATGGGAATGCGGTTGGGTATAGTGTGAAAGAGAGTGTGTGAAGTGTGACGTAGGGCAAGAAGGGTGTTTGGGTGGGGGATGGAAACAAGGCCTGGTCCTACTCGGTGTGATGAAAGACAATCGCATCCAGTAATTCTGTTTACGTCGGTGTTGGAGCCTTCTAAATCGATCTTGGCGAGAGCATGGGATCCAGTCTCTTTTCCGGGGTTAGATTGTCTTCCTTCCGAGGATGTGCGAGGGGCATAAGGTTACTTAGGTGAGGTTGGGTTAGGTCAGCTTAGGTTAGGTTTATGTTTGTTAAATTTGCGTAAGGTAGATTAGGTTGTTTAAGTTAGATTGGGTTAAGTTGGGTTAGTTTCAATGAGAATGGGGATAGTTACAGAACAGTAGGTTGGTTTATGTTAAGTAGAGTAAAATATGTTAGTTTTGGTTTGGTTGGGTTTGTTTTGGTTTGGTTTGTTTGGTTTGGTTTTTATTAGACTGGGTTCACACATATCAGGTTATGTTATATTAGGAGGTGGTAAGTTATGTTGGGTTAGATTTGGTTGGGTTCAATACGTCAATTTAGGTTTGGTAAGCAAGTTAGATTCGTCTGGGTTTTGATAGTGAGGTTAACTAGGATTATGATTAGTACAGTTGGATCGGGTTTTGTATGGTAAGGTTTGAGCTGCGGTAAGGTAAGTTAGGTAAGGAAAGATTAAAGTAGGTTCGGTATTTTAGCGGTAAATTAGAATGATGGCAGCATATATTAACATCAGTGCCCATAATATGGTAATACCATCAATACCCATATTTATTCTTGACAGTTGTCTGACTTTCCAGTGAAGTGTCTCATCATTCTGTTTTCTAGACGATGGCAAGCCTCTCAAGTCTCAGCCTCTAACTGTGATACTGATTATGTAAGTAAGTTAGGGAAAAAGTTAGAAGAAGAGGATCGAGTTGCAGCGTACTATTGTCTATTTAACTGACCTGTGCAGCTGAGATGCATGGGTCGAGTAGGGTGTGTGTGAATCGCGGCTGCTGATTGGCCTCCGATGATTTAAATCTACACCTCTTCTTATTTTAACACATATATATTTATATTTTTAAACTGCCTTCAATACAAGCTACAGATTAAATATGGAATAATTTCCGGAGCTGAAGAGGTCAAAATTAACGTTAAAAGTTTACTGTTATCAAAGAAAATTAAAGTTGATTATAAAGTTTCAGAAAACGATGAGTGACGTTTGAAATAAATTATCCACCCACGGTGTACATCCACGTCCGCACGTTGGATTATATCCACGCATGGTCAGAGTCGGTCCAGCTGCCATGCCAGTAAATCCCTAGCTGAGATAGTTAACCTTGGCTCGTCGATCCCATAGACTTCCTCATGGCACGAACATCTGCTACTGCCTACGACCCTTTGAAGAGGGAATCCAACAGCAAATCGGAGCCACCGGGAGTCCAGAAGATCAGGGGGACTGTTCGTTGGTTCAACATGAAGGTTGGGTACGGATTCATCACGCGCCAGAACACTGGTGCTGATGTTTTCGTCCCTGGCTGTATGATCGTTGCACTCAACAAACAGCACCGCCAGCGCTCTCGGCGAGGGTGAGACGTGAGAGTTCAGTTTTCTCAATCTCCTAAGGGTCCTGTGGCCAGGGATGTCTCTGGGCTGGGAGGTGTTGCTGTGCAGGGCTCTGCGCACACATGGTGACATCCCACTGCCCAGAGACGCCGGTCTCGGGTCCTGGGTGCTATGGGGATATGAACACCATCGTTGTGATGTGCATTGCAACGGCAAGGGCCTTCTGTGGTGATGACAGCGCAGGTATGCGCATTTTCCTCCCTCAAATCTTCGAGGAGAATGGGCTGCCACGTCTTGTCATCCCTGAAAGCTTCGCCTGCGATGTCCATCCCACCACTCGTCAGAGGAGTCGGCCCCGGCCACAGCAGCCAGCCCAACCCCGCACAACACCGCGGAAACGGCTGCAACTGGATGCTCCTCTCAACAGAGGGACAGCCACAACACCTGATGACCTGGCTTCGAACTTGGACCTTGTACTGCCTACCGAGAATCATGTATCGCCACCGGCAGCAGAGGTGGGAATGGAGACCACCCCCGACCCTCGAGACACTGTAGATCCTGCTGCCCTGGACGACGGTGATCTCCAAGATACCATTTTGGAGACAGGCACTTCCTCCCCTTTGCCCCCAACCAAGACCATCAAGAGGAAGAAGATGAAGGGGAAGAACAAGAGGAAGGCGAACAACTTGCCCCCTCTGTCGACTCGACCCTCGACCTGCCTGCTCCCTCCACCCCCACGAACGCCTGCCCTCAGGATCAAGCCAAAGCCCGCATCATAGACATCATGCCATCTCTCCATCCCATCATCAAGCAATGTCTCGACTCCCTATCTTATGATGAGCCCTTCGATCAACTGGGAGAACAACTTCTCTGATGCACTCGACGCCCTACTGAGACTCACGGTACCAGTGTCATTCAAAGAACACAGACGATGCCTGGAGGAGGTAATTAACACTTACCCCGACGACACAGCCATCATGTACTACATTGTCAACAGGATTGAACACGAAAGACAGCAGCATCTTCACTGACCGGGCTAATGTATTGCCCAGCCTGCACTATAGGTGCAAGAAATCTTAAAACGAGCGAACGAACGAACGAACCACGCACACTATACACCTACTTCTGCATGTTGCGCTATAATATCCACCCACGGTGTACACCTACGTCTGCATGTTGCACAACAATACATGCCTGCATTTAATTCAATGACATCATCGGCGGCCAATCAGCAGCTGCGTATCAAACACACCTTACTGGCTGCATACATCTCAGCTGCACAGGTCAATCAAAGTGACTATAGTATTCTCAGACAGTTCTGCTTCAGTTTTAACCAAACATATTAAAGTGTATTGAAGGTGATGAGGTACAGCCAAGGCGTTGTTGACCTGTTGTTTTGGAGAAAAGTAGATCAAAAGCCAAGGTCACAGGATAAGGTTAGTTTAAAGAGTTTTTATCCGATTTAGACCAGTCATGGTGGGAAGTTTGAAGGTAAAACAAGAAAAGAATCGGTTTTGAAAATACTCATTCAGATGTTACAGATCAAGATCGAAGTTCGACAGTTGTTAATTGGTGTGTACAAAAAAGAACTAAAATACCTTTTCTGATTAGAACCAGACTTGGGGGAATGGCTCTGTCAGCCAAGGGGTTGAGCTAGTGCTTTTGAGGACAATAAATCAAAGAATATGACGACATGGCAAAGTCAACTGAAAGAGTTTTCATTCGATTTAGACCAGACTTTGTGGATAGATTCCGGGTAAGCCACGGATGAGAGTATTCGATATCGAGAAGAGCCAGTTAAGAGTCAGAGTCACTCTGTATAGTCGCAGTTCACCTGTATGTGTTGCAGTGTACCCGTATTAATACGGTGTTTATTTGCATATGTTGTGTTTGTCTACCCTAGTTATTTTTTCTTCTTGCTGAAGGAGAGGTGGGTGGGGATAGGCGTTCATTTTTTTATCCTGTTTTTTCTAAGACCGTTTGAGCCAGGACTTCGTTATTAATTATACCTGTAACACTTTACTTTGGTCAGTAGCTTTGTTTTTTTTTTTGGGGGGGTGTCTGTCGTGTTTGGAATCTCTCTCTCTCTCTCTCTCTCTCTCTCTCTTTCATACACACCCCTAAAAATAAACAAACCCAGACCTTATGTACACCTGCACAGACCCATCCCCAGTAATGCATATAATAATTTAAGTTCTTCACCGTGCCAGCATAGGAGGCCAGAGCGCTAATGCTGGTATAATCAGGCTAGCGGATGCGGCGCCAGCACCAAACTGATCAGGCCTGGTGCTGAACATGTGTTTAAAACGTGGAAAAAACTGTGTAGCTAATTAATGAAGCCAAACCAGGTAGGGAGGTGGGCTTCCGTTGTTTGGCGGGGTTGAATTAGAGTTTTTTTTTCCTTGTAGTTCAAGGGAAGGAAGGAGTTGAGGGATGAAGGAAAGAGTTATTTTATTTTCCAGGGTTGAGGGTGATGGGGTTTTACGAGGTTACATTTTTTCCGGGGTTAAAGGTAACGGGTTTCTGGGTTTAAATTGGGGTAGAGGTTTAATTGGAGTAGAAAGGGATTTTTTTTTCCCGTGGTTAAAGGGGAGGATTTTGGGGGGAGTTAAACTGGGAAGGGAGTGTTTTCTGGAACTGTCTGCTTACACCTCTCCTGCATCACAGCGGGCTCGTCGTACCCGTTTGGCAGTAAGCTCTCTCCTCGTTTCTGTCCAGCTCTCTAATGCAAGATTTAACCAGTACTTTTAGTCTTCATGTATGCAACAAGTCAACTCTGGAATGTCTTCCGCAGTCTATATTTTCCTCTGCTTATGACCCCCTGTCTTCCTTATGCAGTGTTTTCAGGTACCTTGAACGGATCTTGAATTTGGGCCCCATGCTTTTTTTAGAACAAATTTGTGGGCTTCTAGCCCTTGATTCTTTCTTTCCCCCTCGCCCTCCCCCCAAAAAATCTTCAAATCCAGATTCTATCGTCTAGAGGTTGCAAGAATTAGCCAATAAAATACGTCATGGCAGTAAAAGTCTTAACGATGATATAATTCACCGTACTTTTTACCCCTTACTGGAGCCACTCTGGAACCTCGGGAAAGTGGAAGAAAGTGTGATTTCATTTCTCACCCTGCAGGGGAATTTCATACTTGGGGCTCCAGCCATTTCCTGCCCACTAAAGGATTACCAATAACTGCTTCCTCTATACTTACGGCTTTAACTGCCTCGTAACTCGTGAGAGAGCACTATTGGAATTGGGGGAATATGCACTCCAGAATTTTTATTCGGTGGTGGGGCGGTAATGATGGTGGTGGTGGACGGTCCGACAAATAGCAGATGGAAGTTACGGGGCTTGGTTCATACCCCAGAGTTCACAGCCACACCTACATATTAGCTACACCTACACCCGTGAGGTGACCATCATCCCATCACTTGATGTAGTGCTGCCTAACTCTTCTTTCAACTTTATCATTCTTCCGCTGTCTGTCGCCCTCTTTTCCTATTTCTCCATTTCCTTCTAGTCACATTTTATTAATCTCGTTTCCACTTCAAGTGGCTTTACACTGATTGGCATGTCTAATGGTATCCTGTAACTCAGAAAACCATTTACCACGCTGGGTGGTTACCATAAAACCAGATAACGGGGTGATGTAGAGCCTCGTATGGTGTCCTTACCGCACACCTACACATTAGTTACCCTTACACCCACATCATCACCATATATATATTCACTCACACCTACTTTCATATCCCTCATTGGCGCCGAACCACCCGCACCCACACCCATGCCTCCTTATCCACCTGGGCCATACCACTCATAACCACGCAAACAGCTACATCCACACCCTCCCTCGTTACACACCCTTACACACGCCATCATCACGGCACATAACCACACACACACACACGCACTCACGTCACACCACTCTTACCTACACACACACACACACACACACACACACACACACACATCTTCTTCACTCCGGTTGGAAGGGCAATGCAATTACCACGTTGTAAGAAATTGTTACAGAGGAAAAAGTCTTCCCAATTGCAGGCAAGGGGAGAGTGGGATATTAACAAACCCTCCAGTAAATGATGGTTATGCTTCAGTACACTTCAATATTTCTTCGTAATTTTTAAAGCAAGAGAGAGTCGTTCTGTTTACCGGTGATTTAGTGTTCTATTATAGGCGACATTTGAGACCAGAACACATTTTTTCTTAGCAATTTATTACAACCACGCACGGAAAGTGGGAGTGGATGTACTGTGTGTGTGTGTGTGTGTGTGTGTGTGTGTGTGTGTGTGTGAACAAATAACTAGGTCAGTTTCACTCGATTTTAGTCATGCCTGGCTGGGGGAGGAGGTTGATGGTCAGCCAGCTGGTTGATCTGTTGCTTTAAGAATAATTAGGTCAAAGTCAGGGTCACGAGGCTAGGTGAAAATTTGACCAAGCAAGGTCACCTTACAAAAGTTATTGTCCGGTTTAGACCAGACTTTGAGGAACGGCTGAGGGTAATGCAAGAAAGAAGGGTTTCAATTTTGGGAACCATCAGTCAAAGGTCAAGGTCACAGGGCAAGGCTAAAGTTACCCTGTGTGTCTGTATGTGAACAAAATAAAACAACTTCAGTTTGATCTGAACTTAACTTTGAGGGAAGGTTTGGGGATCATCTGATGGGTTGAGCTGTTGTTTTTGAGAACGATAGGTCAGAGTTCAAGGTCACATGGCAATATCGACTTCAGTTTTTATCCGATTGAGAGCAAACGCTGGAGCAAAATTCAAGGTAAGGCAAAAATAAACGGAAAAGAATTTGAGAACAGTCATTCAAATTCCAAGGTCACAAGGAAAAGTCAATGGTCAAGGTCGCAGGGCAAGATCATATTTGATCTACTGTAATTTTATCCAGACTGTGGAAGTGTTAAGGGTCAGACAAAGATATATATATTTTTTTTAAGGCAATTAGTTGTGGATCAAGAACACAGGGTAAAGTCAAGTGTTCGGCCATTAGACCAACTGGTGGACGTGGGTGTTGCACTCTCTGATGTTCCTCGTGACTGCCATATTACACCTAAGATTTTTTTTAGTCTGTTATTTATCTTCAAGCATTTTTTAGTGTGCTATTTATTTTGTTTGAATATCGACGTTATTTTCACCAGTAACACTGAAGATGATATTGAAATGTACCTTGCAATTAGTAAATAGATGTTAGGAAGTCTCAAAGGCACTTGTAATATGACCCTCTTTGTTTGGTAACTTTTCAGCTCCGTTACACACTCACCCTAATTGCGCCACCAACACAAATATGCGCAGCCCCAACCACCGCTTAATTCCTCGCATTGTTTACGACCGATAACGCCCCTGGGAGCCAACACGCCACTCACAGGAGGGGGTGGGGAAGGTTCGGCGGATGGAGTGCTGAAGGCTGCATCTTTTATCTGGGGGAGTGTCGATGGGTGGCATGTGTTATCAGGGAGAGTGATAAGGCGTGGCATGTGTTATCTGGAGGTATGTTGAGGGGTGGCATGTGTTATCTGGGGGGGTGTTGAGGGGTGGCATGTGTTATTTGGGGGTGTGTTGAGGGGTGGCATGTGTTATCTGGGGGTATGTTGAGGGGTGGCATGTGTTATCTGGGGTGTGTTGAGGGTTGGCATGTGTTATCTGGGGGTATGTTGAGGGGTGGCATGTGTTATCTGGGGTGTGTTGAGGGGTGGCATGTGTTATTTGGGGGTGTGTTGATGGGTGGCATGTGTTATCTGGGGGTATGTTGAGGGGTGGCGTGTGTTATCTGGGGGTATGTTGAGGGGTGGCATGTGTTATCTGGGGGTATGTTGAGGGGTGGCATGTGTTATCTGGGGGTGTATTGAGGTGCGGCATGTGTTATGTGGGGGTGTGTTGATGGGTGGCATGTGTTATGTGGGGGGTGCTGAGGGATGGGATGTCTTAGGTAAGCCTCTGCCTTTCACACACCTTTATTCTTGGAAAGTCAAACAGAGCAACAATTGTTTTATCTTCATTACTAATATTTCACATTCTTCCCCGGCCAATAAACCCCCTGAAATCTGGAAGGTCATTTACAGGAATGGAGTAAAGGCTGCTCTAATCTTTTTACACTGACCAAAAAATACCGCCTCTCCATCGTGATAGCTGAGTTGTAACAACAGTAACAAGGTTAAATTTTGATGCTAGTCGCTACGAAGTGCTGTGGAATGGACGTAGAACCGTAGTATTTTGTTTTTCTACCACTGAGTTACATGAAATAAACTATAGAAGAACAAAAATTTGGGCCATGTTAATGTGAAAAACCTGTAGTTACAGTTGAAAGGGGATGGGATGGGTAGGGTGGATGGGGGAAAAGGTGAGGCAACAGTTTGACACATATCCTTGTTAACGCAAAATGAGATCGAAATTATTTTAATCCATCGTCTTAACCCCATCCCTGCGATTACATGTTTTCATATTAATCATCTGATGATCATATTAATCATCTGTATCACCAATTTTTTTTTGAAAACTGTCTCACTCGTCTTTATTGTGGGAGGAGTTGATTCTGGCTATATCTACCCCTCCACTGCGTTAGAATATTCTCTTCTACTCTGACTTAAAGCGTCCGAAACCAGCAAGCACAAACTACAATATTACGTCATCGTAATGAAAAATTTAATTTTATGAGAGGGTATAGGAGAGTGAGAGTGTTAATGCGCCATTGACAGAAATAAGCTCATAGGGAAGATGTGTTAGGCAGCATCCCCAAACGACGGGAATATTTTCCACAATGGCCCTTCCACTTGGCAACTTCCATATTTCGTGATGCCAAAGTGGACTGGTTTGACAGCCAGTTTTCCTTCCGCTACTAACCGAATGGCAGAAATCTGGGTTTATTGTGCGCCCTCTAGTCTGAATTGCCTCTGAATGTTACCCCCACTGGACTATGTCATTGCGATTGTATGACTTTTTATGTTTTTAATATTGTTGATTATTATGCCTCGAAATACTTCATGTATTTTTTTTCATTTATTTTTTTGTATTGTATATGTATAGCGCTGTGAATTAGAACGATGTTTACTTTATAAAAGGAAATCTGATCTATATTTTGTGTGGTCGACAACAAATGCTATAACGACCAGTTGTCAAAACCATCCAACGAACTAGAGAATAATTCATTACCCTTGTTATCAGTACCACAGCTACCACAAATTTATCAGATCTCCACCACAACAATAACCATCACTACCACCACAGTCACAACACGTTCTCCACAAAAACCCACACCCCACCACATAAAATACCACCATCACCACCACCACAGTCACAACATATTTTCGACCAGACGAATACTCCTCCACACCAGTAACCATCACCACCACAACACCATCTCTACCTTACTCCACCAAACTCAACCATCATATCAATTTCACCACCACCACCACCACCACCACCACCACAAAATAGTTTCTTTCAGCCAGCCCACCGATCGGCTTAACGTCATGTCGGCGAAAATTCCAGTAGTCATAACGTCTCTCGGTCAAATCATCGTTCGGTCAATCATCCATCCATCGGCTGAATGTCCGTACGTCAAAAATCATCGGTCAAACGACTGCACAAGACCACATCCCACCGCACCCAACCGTGACCACCACAACCCACCACACTACCAACACCACACGCAATTTACTACACCGAAACCACCATCATCACAACCCAACACACAACCACCATCACCTAAGTCTGGTACACCACAACCACCTCCACCACAACCACCACCACCACAACCCACCGCATTTCCAGCACAACTATTTCACCACACCACTACCACTAACTGGCCACAAACACACATACACTTAATTATAAGAGAGCCAACTGGGAGGCCTTTGTAACTGAAACAGAACAACATTTCGAAACACTAAACAGTACACTCATCATAAACATCAACACCGCTGTGCACACTTATAATACAGTTATACAAAACGCAGACAAAAGACACATCCCTAGAGGCAACAGAAAAAGACACAACCCCAACTTCACACCAGAAATTCAAGGCCTCATCAGAAAACGGGACACACTGCGACACTCCCCAACACCCCATACACAAGACACCGTACAACAAATACAAGAACTTAACACTCAGATAAACAATAAAATATCAGAACAGCAAACACTAAACTGGAAAAATTACCACCAAACACTTGACCACAAAACAAACATCAACAAACTCTACAAAACACTAAACAGCATCACACATTCCAACAGCAACACCACACAATCACACGGTGCCATCACAACAACAGACACCATACCCTCAAACAGACAACAAGCAAACACTCTCATCAATCACTTTTCACAAGGCAGCCATCTAAACCCCCATCCCGAAGACCGACGTATCATCCGACGTAAGAGACAGTTCCCCACAGACCCAGACTACGCACCTTTCACTTACAACCAGACGAAGCACATCATTAACAAACTCAAGCACTCATCTGCCTGTGGACCAGACAACATAATCAACATTCACCTTAAACACCTTGGACCACAAGGCATACAAGCATTCACCAACATATCAAACTGCAGCTACTCACACAACATAATACCCAACATCTGGAAGCATGGCATTATCATCATTATCCCTAAACCCAACAAAGACCCCACGTTACCCTCCTCACACCGCCCCATCACACTCCACTGCACCCCCTCTAAAGTCACTGAAGTCGCTGGTCTATGCGACTCTCGACCACTGTAGCTTCGTAATCCATACCCGCCAGAGAGACAGGCCTGATGGCTGATGATCTTGTGCCCCTGAGACATAGCAGAGCAGACCTCACGAGGGAGAATGACAGTCATCTCATCCAGGCCATAACACACACAACTACCACTACTACTTCTACTACTACTATACCACCACCACCACCACCACCACCACCACCACCACTGCTGCAACTACTACTGACGATGACGACAACGACGATGATAATGATGACTGTAATATAACATAGAACTAATTAATGTTAATTGCTAATATAAAAATATATAATACTTAGGACCATAACAACATTAATTAATAACGGAAACGGCCTTAAAGGTGTGTTAACCAGAGTCGGGGTAGTGATTTTAATACGTAAGGTCAATGGAGAGAGAGAGAGAGAGAGAGAGAGAGAGAGAGAGAGAGAGAGAGAGAGAAATATTTTTTTTTCAACAAGGTAGAAAACTAATTAAAGGTGGGTGATTCTCCCTATTCTACCCAGCACACACACACACACACACACACACACACACACACACACACACACACACACACACACACACACACACACACACACACACACACACACACACACACACACACACACACACACACACACACACACACACACACACACACACACACACACAATGTCCCTCTTCTCTCGATTTTCATACACCTCGTCTTTGCTTGTGTTCTTGTTCCTTCCCTCTCTATCTCTTCCTTCTCTCTGTCTCCAGGGAGGGAGGGAAAAGACAGGGAGGGAAGGAGGGAGAGAAAATACAAAGTACAGAGAGAAACTGAGAAGAGGAAGATGTACTGTATGTGTGTGGTGGTGGGGGGAGGGGACTATTTATCCTTTAGTGTTTTCCTCCTCGTTGACTCTCTCTCTCTCTCTCTCTCTCTCTCTCTCAATTCCACTCCCAAACCATCCCTTTGACCCGGAGAGAATTTTTCATATATCATTTTCCGATACGAGCCTCGACTGCGTCACAACTCTCTTATTTATGTTGGGGTCTGCGCGTATATACTCTGGCGACTCAATACATGGGGTGCTGGTAATTGAGAGAGAGAGAGAGAGAGAGAGAGAGAGAGAGAGAGAGAGAGAGAGAGAGAGAGAGAGAGAGAGAGACAGACAGACAGAGACAGACAGACAGACAGACAGAGACAGAGACGCACAGACAGATAGACAGACAGACTGGCTGACAGACAGAGAGATGTATGAATACACAGTGCTGAGCCATTAAAAGTAGAAAGGCACAAATGGATACTGTCATCAGTGAGTCAGGGCCGTCATTTGGGCTCCAGATAATACGTAATAACTCTTACGTAGCGATTTAGTCAGCACATTACACCTGAATAGTCGCGTGGAACTGATTGAAACATTACAGGTACTTAAAATCTCTTAAAAACAATAAAGGGACGAAGATTGGTCGGGGTGGAGGTCTGCCAGTTTGCCATATTTTGTTTTCCTCCCAACTACACCACCCATCTACATCAGCCACCCAACTATACCACCAACCCAACTATACCACCTACTCACCTACACCAGCTTCTCCAGCAAGTCTACTAAAGCTTACAGGGAAATTACGTTATATAGGAGGGCGACTTTTGGTCCATCCTCACCATAAAGGGTGTACATAGGATCTCCATTGGCCACATCCTAACACCTAACGGAGGAGTAGGTCTGTCACTGTGTAGAACTCCGTTTCCCTAAGTAAGAAAAAAATGGTAGGACACACACACACACACACACACACACACACACACACACACACACACACACACACACACACACACACACACACACACTTCTCTTTAGATGTAAGATTTTGAAATGATCCGGTGCCTGAAAGTAGGCCAGCTCAATCCAAGTCTGCAGCAGGGAACAGTTTAATTACTCAGTTTCGTTAAAACACACGTTATTGACCTTCCACAAACCCCACCGATATGTCACAAACATTATAAATAAATCCCCTGTATTGCCCTTGGACCAGCTCTGAATGAGACTACCGAAACGTGTATTTCTTATGGACGGTGGGTATGAGCACCGAAAACGTGACAGTTTTGACATATGACTCATGACTAAACTGCCACTTTGCCATATTGCAGAACTTCTAAATATCAAAATTCTTTTAATTCCCAAATTTCATCTCCTTGGAACTCTCTTCCCCAGAATAGTTTCTCCCCAAACTTCAACCTACAGAAGTTCAAGTCCAATTGTTACAGATTTTTTATGAATGGAGGACACCTGCAACCTGGTGTATGGATTATTTTTTTTTAAATTTAATGTGATTTTCCTTCCTCTGTTCATGTAAAAAAAAAAAAAATGAAAGAGAGTGACTCTTAGTAGGACTGCTGGACCTCAGATACCTCAGACAGTGGACTGTTTAATCTATGCCCCGAGTCGGATATCATGTGTATGTATTTTTTTCCCACTTAAATATGTATGTCCTATCTTCTCAGTTTTAGTACTATAAAATCTTTCGGAGGTCTGCCGTTTTATGAAGTTAGCTCTCTTTAGTCCATTCGCCTTTGATATATATTCTGATTGTTCGTAGTTATATCATAAGAGTCTTCAGTTTCTTTATATATCGGTCTAATTATTTGCATCAGTGGGGATTTGGTAATGTCTTCTACAAAATTCGTGTAATTTCAGCATGTACCAGCGTTCTGATCCATTGCAATACATGATGTGGACTCCATTTCATTTCGTTTGGTTTCAGCTTATAACACAATCCCTCGCTGTATTTGGTAGTCATATAATTGTCCAACTCACAGTTCGTTTGGTTTATAAGTTTTTCTGCGACCTAAAGTTATCTATCTTACAACTCGTTTGGTTTCTAATTATGATGGAATTTTTGCATTATTTGTCATTCGCATAGTTTCCATGTTCGTTGTGTTTTAGTACTGTAAATAATGTGCCTAATAAAGTTCCTGTCTCGCTGTTCGTAAGGTTTTAGTTACAGACCCGGTAATCTGATCCATCGTAACACCGCATTTCGTAAAGTTTTGCGTCTAAAAAGTTCTTTCGTTTAGAGCACCATTGACTGACCTTTTGAAATGTTATATTGCTTACAGTGTCCCCTCTCACAGTCCGTTCAGTTACAGAAAAGGTCACATTCCCTTAATACTTAACCTGAAAAGAAAAAGAAAAAAGTGTCAGCATGTCCTAACCTCTTAAAAAGCTTCAGCGTGTATTTTTTATTTTTTATTTTTTTTTTAGCTTTGGACATTCGTAATATTCCCCAGGTTGCATTCCGTTAAGTTTTAGGAATGTAATAACAGAGTTTCATAAAGTTTCAATAATATAGTCTAGACTTTCACAGCATTTAGCATCAGCAATTTTCTGTTGTCGGAATTTTGTATTTTTCATCGTACACTTCATCTAGTTTCAGAACGCACCAAAATTTCTCATATTAGGGGCAATAGAGGAAAAATGGAGGAACTAGGAGATATTTTTTTAATGGTCGCCTGATGGGGTTAACCTGAATGTTTTATGCAAATTTCGTCCTACTCTGCTCAACTGCTTGTACATTTCATGCAGGAATTTGGAAACTCACTTTACAGGCAGTATTATAAACTTTTTTTTTTCTAAACACTTTCACTACAGTGGGATGAAATAGTTTACTGTATTCTTGCAGACTCTTGACGATCCATGAAGCTTAAATGGGAAACTTTTCGAACCTGAGTGATTATGTATAACATTCCTTAACGCGTTACTGTACAGTGTTCCTGTGTGAGGGATTGTGTTGGAAAGGTACTAAGCGTACCTCCCTCCGCCTATCGGCTCATAGTCGCGAAGCTCATACATCCTTCCCCCGGGGCTCCCTCCTTTGTTAACTTTTGAATTACCGGTACCAGTTCCGTCCTATATCGAGGACTATCTATCTATATCTATATACCTAGGCTGCTTCCCCCAAGGAAAGGGAGGTAGCCGAGACAGGACGACACACTCTCCATTTACTCATCCATTCAAACACATTTATTCGCATCTTAGCCCCAAAGGGGAGAACGGACAGATCCTCACTGCACCACACCGCACAAGGGTCAACTGCGCAATGCAATCAGTGACATCCGCAGCAGGGCCCGACAGCAGAACTGGTTTACCCCTGCCACATCATAACAGACCCATCCCCTTACCCGCACCTGACCTGACTAGCTGATCAGACCAAATGCGGGAGAATATCCCCTCAGGGCTGCGTCATCACTTATTCACAATTTCTCTTCATTTATTTCTGTCACGCACAGCCACTCTTCCTTGCTCAACAGACATCCCTCTCGCATCCAATGCTCTCTTCACACTGTCCATCCATCCTATTCGTGGTCTTCCTCTCAGCCTTACACCTCTCACATCAGATCTAGTTATCTTTTTCACCAGTCGCTCATTATCCAGTCTCTCCATATGCCCAAACCATCGCAACACCTTCTGCTCAACTCTACCAGCCATCTCCCGAACAACTCCAGTTCTCCTTCGCACTTCATCATTTCGCACCCGATCCATACGCGTCTCTCCACACATACTCCTCAGACACCTCATCTCCATTACATTCAAACTTTTCCTCTCTGCTACACCCATATTCCATGTTTCAGCCCCATATAACGCAGTCGGTACCACAACACTCTCATACAGCCTTCTCTTTACATCCATTCTAAGCGAACGACATTTAAACACTTTTTTCATTCCTCCCAGCACCTTTCCTACTTCATTTATTCTAAACTTCACTTCCGCATCTATTCTTCCATCCACAGCAACATGTGACCCTAGATATTTAAAACAATCTACCTCCTCAAGCAACTCACCATTCAAAACTATATTCATCCCCCTACCATCTATCAACCTCGTACACTTCATCGCTTTACTCTTATTCTCATTTACTTTCAATTTCCTCCTTTCACACACCCTTCCAAACTCCTCTACCAACTGTCTCAATCTCTCCTCTGAATCAGTCACCAGTGCAGTATCATCTGCAAACAGCAGCTGCTTCAGATTCCACTCTCCACCATCAACGTTCACCAGACTCAGACCTCCACCTAAAACTCTTGCATTCACCTCCCTTACAACACCATCCATGTAAATATTAAACAACCAAGGCGACATCACACATCCCTGTCGCAGCCCCACTCTCACGGGAAACCAATCACTCACAGCATTTCCCACTCTTACACACACTCTACTATTTACATAAAAATTTTTCACCCCTTTTAGTAACCTACCATCAAGTCCATACAATCTTAAAACAGTCCACAAAGCCTCCCTATCAATTCTGTCATACGCTTTCTCTAAGTCCATAAATGCCCAAAACACATCCTTGCCTTTCGCTAAATACTTTTCACACACTTGTCTCACAGCAAACACCTGATCAACGCATCCCCTCCCTCTCCTAAAGCCACACTGCTCATCACCAATCACTCCCTCTGTACCCTCTCTAACTCTCATAATTAACACTCTACCATACACCTTACCTACAACACTCAACAGACTTATACCCCTAAAGCTAGTACATCGTGGACATTGGGCGCAAATGGGTTAACCCCCTCACTGCCACGGCACTCTCTAAAGGTGAAGAAAATCGTTTGACGGTAGCAGGAATGTAATACAGAAGACGTCCTTGGAGTGTAGAAATTAAGGGCTTGAATTGTAAGAATACTGTACTGTTAATTGTACTTAGTTCTATTTAGCTTTAGTGACCTACACATTTTTAATGGCGAAATCTGGTAACGCACAGTAGATAATGCTCACAGCTTTTTTTTATTAAGCACTTAATAATAACAACTGACCTTGATTTTTATTTCCTTTAACTTCACTTTGTTATGTTCTTACCACTCTACACGATTTTACGCAACCTAGGAATGACTTTCTTGTAGTAAAGGAGCCAGTGAAGGCAGTGTTGATGACATCTTTACTTGCTTGCTTAACAAAGAGTAACCAAAGAAGGTGATTGCTGTAAGGTTGCAAATTTAGCACTACTCATTTGGGGGTTAATTTTGTAAATTGAGAGAACAGATGTGATAAAGTTCACAATTTTCCTAAACGTAAGATAACAATTAACTCTGTGGAGGTAATGGGTTCTCTTCAGCTGAATGAAATCATATGGGGTTGTCCGAATTAAAGGCGAAAGTTGCTGCCTCTAGGCCACCACATTTACATTCTTAGTACGATCGCACTTCAGATTTTTTTTTTTTTCTGCCTCTAATTGATTTCATTCAGTTTAGTCTTATCAGTTTATAAGTTTTAGATATAGTCTTCAATAACTCTTTCAGTAGCTGGATGCTGCCCTAAACTGAAATAAATTGTAGTGTTGTAAAAAGAATAACCTTATAAATCTTAATATTTATCTCTCAAGATGAGTAAATTGATTGGCTGGAGTAGAAATATGACATAGGCTTCACAGTCTTTGGAGGGTGTGTGTATGTGTAATTACGTATGTGTGTCAGGACACTATAATATCATAACACACCACATAATTGGTAGTAACATATATTGTTTACATGTAATAAAAGGTTGGAAGAAAGTCGTGCCGAAGCTCGAGAGAGATCTAGAGGAAACAGCGATGCCCATTGTGGTGCGAGGGAATTTCGCACACAGCACAGTATGACGCCTGATGGAAACTTCCACAGTCTTGGAAAGTTTCACACACACACACACACACACACACACACACACACACACACACACACACACACACACACACACACACACGGACGCACACGCGCACACACACACACACACACACACACACACACACACACACACACACACACACACACACACACACACACACACACACACACGTGCTCTTACGCGTGACACAACCAGTCATATGCATGGGAAGTGGGAGTGACAGGGCAGAAGAGGTTAGGAGAGGGAGACACGATGAGAAAAGCAGGAACAGAGGGCACGGAGTTAGCAAGCATAAAACCGCTCTCGCCTCATTACTGCTCCTGTAAGATACTCCCTCTGGAGAAATAAACTGCAACCAAACCCCAGACTCATCTTTATCTTTCTCCTGCCATCCACGACGAGAACATTGAACATTCTCTCCTTCTTAAAGTCCCCACAATCTACCACATTTTTGGAACCGCGCGGCGACGGCTACGATATTATCATCTGGTGGCAGCGGTGGGACTTATACCATGGATTCTCATCTTTATAGCAAGAGGATCAGCTCCCTTAGACCCTCAACATATAATAAGGGAAGGATGCCTTATAGCCTCAATGGCCTCGGCAGAAAATGTGAAACTTTCCAAGACTGTGGAAGTGTCCATCAGGCTTCATACTGTGCTGTGTGCAAAATTCCCTAGCTGAAGAATGTGCACCACTGTTTCCTCTAGATCTCTCTTGAGCTTAGACATGACTTTCTTCCAACCTTTATATTATATGTTAACAATATATACGTTACTAGCTCTTATGTAATGTGTTAGGATATTTTAGTGTCCTGACGTGTGTATGTATTGCAGCGGACAGTATACTAGCCTTTGGCATCGATGGGCGGCTCTGATTTACACAATGAAGTCGTGATATACAGGTCGTGCAGGGAAACTCATTTACCAGGTTAAAGAACATCATTTTTTTATTTTTTTTTTTTATTAGAGAAATAAACCATCCCCACCCATTGATCCACGTACGGGTATAGAAGGATTTTGGAGTGTAGAGTGAGAGAGTGCATGTGGAAGCTGTGTTGTAGTGACTTAGTTTGTGAGCATGGAATTCTGTCCGTCATGGATGAAGCTTCGACAGAGTACCAGCACCTGAGAACACTTGAAAGGACACACAACTTTACCCTCTTTCTGCAGCCCAGAGACGTAATTTTTATTTAATTCTTTTGCCATCTGACTATTTTATTCTCGCAAGGATAGACTTTTGGAACTCTAGGAGTGGGATGCTGCCTAGATGAACCCTTTCGGTACGAGACATCTCACTTAGCCTACCTGAACAGTCTCGTCTGGAAGTACAAAAAAAAAGAAAGAAAAAAACAAAAAACGGATTCTG
The DNA here is from genome assembly GCF_032717465.1 of Coenobita brevimanus. Classification (NCBI taxonomy): domain Eukaryota; kingdom Metazoa; phylum Arthropoda; class Malacostraca; order Decapoda; family Coenobitidae; genus Coenobita; species Coenobita brevimanus. The sequence goes on from NC_136954.1 coordinate 6,831,453, forward strand.
GAGGTGTGTCCGGCCTCGGGTAGGATCGAACTCAGGTCAGAAGGCTTAGTGGACGGACACAGAACCCACTTGGCCACAATGATTCAGCGTGTGATAATGAAAGGTGAGAGAGAAAAATAGGAGGAAGGGCTTAAATGTTGGTGTGAGTGATGAATGTGTATAGCGGAAGAGGAAGTCTGTGAGTGTTGTGAATGGTCTTTTATTGCTTATTACGCCTTAACCGCTTCAGACATATATTTTATTCGAGATATCTACAGACGATTTTACTCAACTTAGGGGAGATATTGAGAACTGAAGAGGTTTGAGTTAATGATTTCTCCCTCCTCAGCAAAATGAATAAACAAAGAAGTAAGTACAAAAATAATAATCTCCATCTCCATGAATTGTCCTAAACTTTTTGACGACAAGCCACTCAACCAAGTAGTTAATATTTTTTGTGTCCTGAAGAAGTTAGTGGATTTTCTTGTAAGATTTCTTTCATGTGAGATTTCTTTGTTAGAATTTCTCTCAATTAAACTCTCCCAACTAGGATTATTCTTAACTAATGCTGCTTGTCTTCTTCTAGCTAGGATTGCCTTCTGGATTTCAACGAATAAGGATTCTCTCTCTCTCTCAAAAAAATAAAAATAAAAAAATAAAAAAATAAAAAAATAATAAATAAATAAATAAAATAAAAATAAATAAATAAATAAATAATAATAATAATAATAATAAAAAAAATAAATAAAAAAATAAGGCTTCTCTCACCTTGGATTTTGATTACTGGAGATAGGAAATAGGAGTTATTTTACATGTATTATTAATGTATGTGTTCGTATAATATTTTTGTGTAATCTTATTATTTTAATCTTCTTGTTTTTGCAGGTAAGTAGTGCTCTTCTGCAACTGTGGTACAAAAACTGTGAGTATTAAGACACATACAAGGTAGATACGGTGATAAACAGTTCTTGCAGAAAATATCAATAATTTTTTTCGTGTATACATTCAGCAGCAGTGGATGGAAAAAAAAAAAAAATGTTCACATTTTTACTTTTGCTTACGCCCGCTGTTTCTATTAGTATCGCATCAAGGAGGAACTTTTTTCTGAAATCAGAAAACTATGACTTATTATATACCTGGCATATTAGGTCAAAGATATTATCTTGTCAGCCTTTTACCCTTGACCAAATATGTATCACATAGCTGAGCGTCATTCATCATAACACAACAACGGAAACATGAGAGAACCGCCCTTCTAATATGGATGCATAATCCGTCACGGTGATTTGAGTAACAGCATAATAAATTACTGTGCTTTGAGTTGTAAGCTGCAGAAGTTTGGCTCCATATACTGCTAGGAAATTGTATATTTTTTCGTGTCTTGCTATAACAGTGCCGTGATTTGACGAAGTGGAAGATTTATTGCCATATCTGGAGGGTTTTATTGGTGAGATAAAATCAGTTTCAGCCTGAGTTTACAAATATGGGTACAGGTCTGTGTAGCGATTCATCCAGTAGCCAGGTAGATCAACCATGCCAAGATAGCGATAATTACCTGTATAGTGCTTATTTATAAATCAGTCGTACCCGACTGATCGGATGCATGCATGTGTGTGTGTGTGTGTGTGTGTGTGTGTGTGTATGTGAAGCTCTGTATCTGCAAGAAAATATTCTGGAAAATGTGCAGTCAGTGACAGGAACATAACTACTCTCGCTGTGCTAATTTCTAAGGCAAAAAGCAAAACTATGAAACGTTTTTCCTGACAAGTGGTTTCCCTGCAGGAAGCATGACCTGCAATGACGAAGGCAATAGTAGCCAAGTTACCCTCTCAGAGGACATCAACCTCTCTCTCTCTCTCTCACACACACACACACACACACACACACACACACACACACACACACACACACACACAGGCTAATAAATGTGAAGTTACATGCACACACCTTTCCACCCACAATGCACTCAACTAAGCTATCACAAGTTTCGGAACACCCCTCGAGGATATCATTTTAGATCAAACTCGAAATGCCTGTGCTTGACCCCAGTGTGTGAGTGTGTACAGTTTCGCTAAAACGGACTGCATATCTGGGTTCGATGTTTTAGTTTGTACTTAAAAAAAAAAAATAATAATGAATGAGAACAGTATATTTGCTTTATCGTGTCCTAAAAGGCTTCATTATGACATCCGAAAATTTCATTAGTATGTAACATTTGGTAACTCATAGCCAACCATAAGTCTATGGCATCTTATATCTCAAAGTGTATGCAGGAGGGACCAAAGACTGAGTATTTAGGAACAGATGACCAGCCTACTCCCCTTGGTGACATGTTTAAAAAAATAAAAATTAAAAAAAAAAATCCAATCACCTAGTTGGGGTCGACCTAATACAAAGCGGTCATTCCCACTGATGCGTTCTACACACTACCAGGAACTTGTGTAATTTTGAATTCATTCTTTCCTTGTCCCTCTGCCTACGGGTAACTTTACACTCCCTCTTCTGTCTTTCTTTCCTTCATTCTTTCCTATTCCTTCTGCCTGTGTGTGACTCTACACTGAGTGACAAGCCAAATGGTTTCCATTACACAAGGAAACCATTTACTACGCTGGGTGGTAATCATACAACGAAATTTTGGCGTCTGGTGGTTTAGTGGGTAATTATTGCGCTCCAGTCGCATTGAGCCTGTGAAGGTTTATATCCAACGGGTGGTTGGGGTTGATTGCTCATATAATGCCACTCAGGGATGAGTGAGGCTGGTCACTGTCATCTTAAATGTCGGTACCAACTGTCTAGCCCCGGGCTCCTACGCTCCTCCTGGGGCAATGTAGGACTGGATGATGGATGGATGGATGGATAATCAGGCCAGGTTAGAATGAAATATTCCCATAAGTAAGTCAAGTATTTGCTCACTCAGTCTATTCAGACCAGAGCACAGCGCAGTGAGAATGCTTTGACCAGGTGTGTAATTGAAGGATGAAATTACCCAAAGAAAAACTTGCTCCCGAAATCTGCTCAGGTTGTAAGATGATTATGTGAATGTTTCTCACTAGCATCAGGGGTAAAATACGGTAGAGAGAGAGAGAGAGAGAGAGAGAGAGAGAGGCGCTACATACAGTACGTATGGTACTAGAATAAGTACTAGAGTACGTACGTTGTTGTGCTTCCACAAACCCCACCGACGTCACAAAAAAAAAAAAAAAAAAAAAAATCCTTTCAATTATCATCACATCAGCCCTGAATGAGACAGCCCTAACGTGTAGCTCATATGGCCGGTGGGTATGGGCGCCTAAAACGTAACAGTTATATCATATGGAAGCTAGTGGACTACTGAACTTCAGGTGCCTCAGACAATGGACTGTATAATCTATGTTTAGAGTCTGATAATTACGTATGTGTGTATTTTTTCCACTTATATATGTATGTCTTATCTCTTCAGTTTTAGTACTATAAAATCATTCGGAGGTCTGCCGTTTTATGAAGTTAGCTCTCTTTAGTCCATTCGCCTTTGATATATATTCTGATTGTTCGTAGTTATATCATAAGAGTCTTCAGTTTCTTTATATATCGGTCTAATTATTTGCATCAGTGGGGATTTGGTAATGTCTTCTACAAAATTCGTGTAATTTCAGCATGTACCAGCGTTCTGATCCATTGCAATACATGATGTGGACTCCATTTCATTTCGTTTGGTTTCAGCTTATAACACAATCCCTCGCTGTATTTGGTAGTCATATAATTGTCCAACTCACAGTTCGTTTGGTTTATAAGTTTTTCTGCGACCTAAAGTTATCTATCTTACAACTCGTTTGGTTTCTAATTATGATGGAATTTTTGCATTATTTGTCATTCGCATAGTTTCCATGTTCGTTGTGTTTTAGTACTGTAAATAATGTGCCTAATAAAGTTCCTGTCTCGCTGTTCGTAAGGTTTTAGTTACAGACCCGGTAATCTGATCCATCGTAACACCGCATTTCGTAAAGTTTTGCGTCTAAAAAGTTCTTTCGTTTAGAGCACCATTGACTGACCTTTTGAAATGTTATATTGCTTACAGTGTCCCCTCTCACAGTCCGTTCAGTTACAGAAAAGGTCACATTCCCTTAATACTTAACCTGAAAAGAAAAAGAAAAAAGTGTCAGCATGTCCTAACCTCTTAAAAAGCTTCAGCGTGTATTTTTTATTTTTTATTTTTTTTTTTAGCTTTGGACATTCGTAATATTCCCCAGGTTGCATTCCGTTAAGTTTTAGGAATGTAATAACAGAGTTTCATAAAGTTTCAATAATATAGTCTAGACTTTCACAGCATTTAGCATCAGCAATTTTCTGTTGTCGGAATTTAGTATTTTTCATCATACACTTCATCTCATATTTTCTCATATTAGGGGAAATAGAGGAAAAATGGAGGAACTGGAAGATTCTTTTAATGGTCGCCTGATGGGGTTAACCTGAATGTTTTATGCAAATTTCGTCCTACTCTGCTCAACTGCTTGTACATTTCATGCTGAAATTTGGAAACTCACTTTACAGGCAGTATTATAAATTTTCTTTTCTCTAAACACTTTCACTACAGTGGCATGAAATACTTTATTCTTGCTGACTCTTGACGATCCATGAAGCTTAAATGAGAAACTTTTCGAACCTGAGTGATTATATATAACATTCCTTAACGCATTGCGGCACATTGTTCCTGTGTGAGGGATTGTGTTAGAAAGGTACTGAGTGTACCGCCCTCCGCCTATCGGCTCATGGTCGCGAAGCTAATACATCCCTACCCCGGGGCTCCCTTCTTTGTTAACTTTTGAAATAACCAGTTCCGACCTGTATTGAGGACGCTGCTTCGGTGCTCTTCATAGTTAAATAAAATCGTCTGACGGTAGCAAGAATGTTATGTAGAAGACGTCCTCGGCCTGTAGTAGGAAAGGACTTGAACTGTAACAATACTGTACAGTACAGTTAACTGTACTCAGTTTCATTAAATTGCTTTAGTGACCTACACATTTTTCGTGACGAAATCTGGTAACGCACACTGTGGATATTATATGCTCACTACTTTTTTTACTAAGCACATAATAATAACTAACCTTTCTTTTTATTTCTTTTAACTTCACTTTATTTCGTTCTTGTCAGTCTACACGATTTTACGTAACCTAGAAATGACTTTCTTGTAGTAAAGGAGTCAGCGAAGGCTATGTTGATAACCTCTTTACTCGCATGCTGAACAAAGAGTAACAAAAGAAGTTGATAGCTGCAATGTTGCCAATTTCGCACTTCTCATTTCAGAATTAATTTTGTTAACTGAGGTAACAGATATAAAGTTCACTTTTTCCTAAATGTAGGATTACAATTAACCCTGTAGTGGCGATGGGTTCTCTTCGGTTAAATGACATCGTACTACTGTGAAAAGCTGTTACCTCAAGGCCACCACATTTACCTTGTCAGTATGATCACGTTTTTGCTTCTTTATTTTTTTTTTCTGCCTGTAAACGATTTCATTCAGTTTAGTCTTGTCAGTTTATAAGTATAAGGTACAGTATAACCTTCATTAACTCCTTCATTAGTTGGATGTTGTTTAAGGTGACCAGATTTACTGGAGCTAATGTAGTCTTTACCACACAAATAAAAATAGTCCCATACTATTCTTTACCTCTCCTGTCACTACATGACATTTGGTGGGGAAGCTACTACAAGATGTAAAAGCCGCTCGACCACAATGGACTGTATATATACTTCTCTACAAGTAACTACAAAGTCTTTATGACACTAAAAGCGGGACATTATCACGTGTGTGTGTGTATATATATATATATATATATATATATATATATATATATATATATATATATATATATATATAATGAAACACTAACGTCTCAAACGAACAATGCGAACATACCGTACGGTTCGGTGAATGGGCCGACCTAAGTTACCGGTTAGTGAGTATTACGTACATTAACAGTTCGGTATTTCATTTGATTTGGATTATGCATAATTCTACAAATTCATCATAATTTCATAATAGAAGGTCATTATATATCTAATGTAATAGTAATTTTCTAAAAGCGGGACATTTAAGATAATTTGTTCAAAAAGCGGGACATTTTATTCACAATTTAAAAAGCGGGACAGACGTCAAAAAAGCGGGACTGTCCCGCCTAAAAGCGGGACTCTGGTCACCTTAATGTTGTCCTGAACTGAAACAAATTGTAGTGTTGTAAAAAGAAGAACCTTATAAATCGTAAGATGAATCTCCCAAGGTTAATAAATTCTGATATACACAGTGAAGTCATGGTATACAGGTCATGAAGGGAAACTCTTTCGCCAGGTTAAGGAACATCACTTTCCTTTTTTGAACTAGAGAAATAGCCCGCCTCTTTCCGTTGATCCACACACGAGTATAGAAGGCTTTTGGAGAGTACGGTGAGAGAGTGCATGTGTAAGTTTAGTTTGTGAGCGTGAGAGTGTCATGGATGAAGCTTCGACAGAGTACCAACATCTCTTCAGGTCAGGGACGTAGTTTTTATGTAATTCATCTGCTATCTAACCATTTTATTCTCGAAAGGATAGACTTTTGGAACGCAAGGAGTGGATGCAGCCTTAATTAATCCTTACGGTACATCTCCCTTACCCGAATAGTCTCGTCAGGAAGTAGAAAAAAAAAAAATGGTGATATGTCCGGCCGCGGGTGAGATCAAACTCAGGTCAGAAGACCTAGTGGACGGACACACAACCCACTAGACCTCTTCGGGGATAAATAGTGTCGTGTGTGCTTTGGCTGGAGTTGGATGGCGCCGTAAAGTGCATCCACTGTCGTAAAACTGCCCATCTTCAGCGGAAACCAATAACTGAGGATAGAAACTTCATTGAGTTAGTTAAATGGTGCGGTATATATATTCGATACAATGTTTCGGCGTGTGATGGTGAGAGATATGAGGGACGAATGGAAGGAAGGGCGTTAATGTTGCTGCGAGTGATGAATGTGGCTGGCGGAAGAGGAAGTCTGTGATTTACAGGGAATATTGTGAATTATCTTATATTTCTTATTACGCCTTAACCCCTTGAGTCATGTGGCATATATTTTATTCCTGATATCTATAGACGTTTTTACTCAGCTTAGGGGGAAATACTGAGAACTGGAGATGTTTGATTTAATGATTACTCCCTCCTCCTCAAAATAAATATACAAATAAATAAAAAAGTAAATACAGTAAAATAATCTCCAACTCCATGAATTGTCATAAACTTTTTGTTGACAATCTACCCAACCAAATAGTTTTTTTGTTTTGAAGGAGTAGGTGAAGTATTTTCTTCTTCATCATCATCTTCTTCGTCTTCTTCCTCTTCCAATTTCCCTTCTTTTCTTCTTTTTCTTGAATACGCCGATCTTCCCCTGGATAATATCCTGTAGCGGTAGCAAAATAAAAGTTGAAGCAAGACCGTTTCGATGAAGCAGGACTAAAACATAAAATACGTTATCGCAGTGAAGTGAGTGTAAGAATGAATGTGAAATGTTGGGTAGTTTGGTTGTGGGGAATGATGCCAGAATGGAGTTGTGAGTGAAAACTGTGAATTCTTTCTTCACAATTTCTCATTGACCACAATGTTTAATGGCTGTGATTTCACTGCTACGTTTTGCCGCTGCTAGGATTTCACCGTGTTAGGATAATACACGACTAGTATTCCCGTCAGCTAGGATTTCTTTGGGCTAGACTTTGTCACAGAGGACTCTTCGCTGTGATATCCCTTGGTAAGGATTTATATCACCTTAGATTTCTCTTTGCCAGACTCTCTCAGGATTTTACTTGGCTAGGACTTCCCACAGGCAAGGTTAGCCTACTCTCAGGAAGGTTTTTTCTTTCATTTAAGATTTCTTTGTCAGGATTTCTCTCAGTTAGACTCTGTCAGTTGGATTTTTTCTTAATACTTCTTGTAACTAAGTTTTCTCTTAGCTAAGATAACCCTCTGGATTTCTACGAATAAGGGTTCTCTCTCTCTCTCTCTCTCTCTCTCTCTCTCTCTCTCTCTCTCTCACTATCTATCTGTCTAAAAAATATTTCTCGTAGCCAAGACTTTTCTCACTTAGGATTTTGATTAGTGTAAATAGAAAAGTGGCAGGCCTTTAATATTATTCTTACTCTTATTTTACATATATAATCAGTGTATCTGTTCGTATATTATTTTTGTTTAATCTTATTATTTTAATCCTTTTGTTTTTGCAGGTAAGTAGTGTCCATCTTTAACAGTGGTACAAAAACTGTAAGTATTAAGACTCATGCAAAGTAGATACGGTGATATGCAGTGCTTGCAGAAAATATATTTATTTTTTTTCTGTGTCATTCTGCAGCAGAAGATGAAATTTAAAGAAAAAATCCACTTCACATTTTTATTTTTGCATACACCCGCTGTTTCTGTTAGTATCGCATCAAGGAGGAACTTTTCACCAGGAATTATATACACTGAGGTAAGAAAACTGTGCCTTAGTGTATACATTGCATTTTAGGTCAAAGATATTATTTGTCAGAATTTTGCACTCGACAAAACATGTATCACAAAACAGCGTCATTCAGCTTAACAACGGAAGCATGAGAGAACTGTCCTTTGAATATGGGTCCATAATCAGTCACGATGATTTGAGGAACAGCATAATAAATCATGGTGTTTTGAGTTGTAAGCTGCAGAAGTTTGGCTCCATATACTGTTAGAAAATTGTTTAGCGATTCGTGTCTTGCAATAACGGTGCCGTGATTTGACGAAGTGAAATATGTATTGCCATATCTGGAAAGTTTTATTGATGAGATAAAATCAGTTTCAGCCTGAGTTTTACAAATGTGGCGACAGCTCTTCCGCTTAGCGATTCATCCAGTAGCCAGATATATCAACCCTACCGAGATAATCATAGTGCTCATTTAGAAATCAGTCATACCCAGCTGATCGGATGCATTTGTGTGTGTGTGTGTGTGTGTGTGTGTGAAGCTGTGTATCTGCAAGAAAATATTTTGGAAAATGTGCAGTCAGTGACACATATAACTACTCTCGCTGTGCTAATTTCTAAGGCAGAAGAAGCAAAACTATGAAACGTTTTACCTGACAAGCGGCTTCCCTGCAGGAAGCATGACCTGCGACGACGAAGGCAAATGTAGCCAAAACACCCTCTCAGAGGACATAATCGTCTCTCTCTCTCTCACACACACACACACACACACACACACACACACACACACACACACACACACACACACACACACACACTAATAAATCTGAAGCTACTCACTCTTCCACCCACACTGCACTCATCGAAGATGGCACAAGTGCCGGAACACTCCTCAAAGGATACACTTTTGGATCAAATCACAATGTCAGTAATTTAGCAGTGTATCAAGTTTCGCTAAAATGTACTATTCATCTCGGCTCGGAGTTTCGTTACGTGCATATATGTAAAAAAAAATAAACGAGGATGATGTATTTGTCGTGTCCAAAAAGACTTCATTATGACTTCCAAAATTTCATTACCAAATAACTTTTGGTATCACACAGCAAACCGTAACAGTCTATCCCATCTGACATCTCACAGGGTGTACAGGAGGGACCAGACTGAGCATTTATAGAGTAAATGATCAGCCTACTCCCCTTGGTGACATTATGTGATTTAAAAAAAAAAATCCAAACACGTAGTGGGAGTCGACCTTATACAAAGCGGTCATTCCCACTGGGGTGTTCTAAACACTACCAGGAACTTGTGTAGTTTTGATTATAATGAATCGTTAGAATGAAATGTTCCCATAAATAAGTCAAGTATTTGTTCTTATTCTATCCAGACCAGAACACTGCGCAGAGAAGTATTTTGACCAGGTCTGTAATTCAAAAATGAAACTACCAAAAGAAAACTGGATCCCGAAAACTGCTCAGGTTGTAAGAAGCTTATGTGAATGTTTCTTACTAACATCAGAGCTAAAATAAAAGAGAGAGAGAGAGAGAGAGAGAGGGGGGGGGCTTTACATACAGTACTGTACTTGCCGGAATAGCCACTCGCAGTCATACATACCGACAGACAGAGAGGAAATGCAAAGACTGAACTTAAATTTACAGTATTGGTGGGGTAGAGCGTCAGGGTGATGATGACAGGATTTTCCTGGAGCCATTCTATCAACGTTCATCTTGTTCCATGGACAGGTTAGAAACAACTTTAATTTTCTCTGATTTGCTGATGACGCTAGCTACACTGGCACTGTCATCATCATGACTGGTTGCGGTGGCCTGGCCTCTCTCTGCATCGCTGTCTGACGCCCTTACTTCTACCGATTCTACCTCCATGTCGGATGGTGGGTCGGAATGTGGCTGTGAGGGTGACGAAGATGATGTGGCAGCACCACGACCCTTGCCCCGGCCCTTCTTGGTGGCTTTTGGCGGCATGATGTGGCTCTCAGTGCAGCTGATATGTGACTCAACACCTGCGACAATACTGCAGCTTTTTACAGGACGGGCAGGACCGGTTCGGACTGATCATGGACCGACCGCAAGCCAAGTGCGAGCAAGTATGAACTGGTCGTGGACCAGGTGGACCAAGCTCAAACCAGTTAAGGGAGTCACAGACCGATCACGGGCAGCTGCTTTGACTGTGTAGGGACCTGAAGGACAGAGTTTGAATAGGTCGCGGACACGTCATGGACGAACCTCTTATGTAGCAGCGGAGAGATTTCGCCAATTTGCTCGGTCCACAGTCGGCCCTAAGGACCGATTGCAGACCTCATGGACCGACTGCAGACCGCCTCTGGTGTGATGGGGGCATTAAGGAGAGCCAGGTACAGGATTGGCATTCGCGGTGACGTCGTGGGTTCTGGAGTGTTTTTTGCACGCCGGTTTTCTGCTTTGCCAGATGTACGAATTAATGTATTCCTCCCTTGGGTCCTTTCATGGCTGCATCAGGATATATATAAATATATATATAGTGTTATGAAGGGGGATTTGCCAGTTAGGTAGTTTCGTACCTTCGAGACGTTTCTCGTACCGTAAGTTCCTGTACGAGTCAGAGTTGCCAGTTTGTCTGCTGATTGTGAGCCTAGTTATTTCGTAAGTTAAACATTCATTTATTTTTGTGCTCTTTTTCTTTATAATGTTTTATTTAAGTGATTGCTTGTTAAATTATGTAGTTTAAGTTCGTATGGTAAATGATTTAGTATATTATGTAATGTGAGACAACTCTGCATGTTTTGATGTGTCTGAGTTGGCAGCTGTTGCCCGTCGAAAGTATACTCGTAGAATGTAGACGTTTCTCGAATAATGCAAACTTATATAAGATGGGGTAGAGATTATTACAAGTTTAGTCGGGTTTGAGTGTAGTGAAGTGTCAGTGAAGATTGTATATTTTCGGTACTTGTGATAACAATAGCAAACAGTGACGAGTTATTGAAGTTTGTATATCATTAGTACTTGAGAAAACAGTGAAGTTTTGGCAAGCATTAACTGTACTAACTGTGAAGTGTTGTTAAACATTAAGTATAATTGCAATCAGTAAAGTTTGCATAGCTCCGTTGCTTGTAAGAACAGTGAAGTTGACAGCATTAAGTGGAATTATTTGGAAAATAAAGACAATGAACTTTAAGGAGCCACTGTTTATTTTTGCCTCAGCTGATTTTGTTTACTGCACAATTAAAGGCTGCCCATAGGAAGAACAACTCGCCGGGCAATGTCCTTCCACTACTGCTGTTTGAGCCTGTGGCAATGTGGGGTGGGGACGTAACAATATATATATATATATATATATATATATATATATATATATATATATATATATATATATATATATATATATATATGTAATTTTTTATATACCTAGGCTGCTTCCCCCAAGGAAAGGGAGGTAGCCGAGACAGGACGACACACTCCCCATTTACTCATCCATTCAAACACATTCATTCGCATCTTAGCCCCAAAGGGGAGAACGGACAGATCCTCACCGCACCACAACGCACAAGGGTCAACTGCGCAATGCAATCAGTGACATCCGCCGCAGGGCCCGACAGCAGAACTGGTTTACCCCTGCCACATCATAACAGACCCATATATATATATATATATATATATATATATATATATATATATATATATATATATATATATATATTGTCATGTAGTTCTTGATTAATATGGCAGGTGTATACTGTAATATAAACAGTTAACGAGTACGAGTTATTCCTAAATACGGTACGATCAGTTTTCCGAAATGGCTGGCAACATTTCCGGCGAGTAAGTAGGAGGAAGTCGGCCCTTTGGCCCCTTGGTGGAGTTAATCATGTGAGTCGAAGTGTGCTGTACGGCTCATACGCAACTGTTTGTGGATTATGCTGTAGAAGTAGAATTTCTGGTCGGCTGTATCGCCAGTTCACTTTCAATGGCGTTCGCTCATTTTTACAGCTAAAAAGCATCTCTTTGTCTAGCTGTTCTATGCTTTGAAACTGGAAATGTGCGCTACAAGAAATATTCATTTATAGAGCTAATAATTTGTTACCCTATCCCTCATCCTGTGAGGGAGTTGTCTTTTCAGAAGTACGCACAAGCAGTTGTCCCCACTCAATAACCCCCTTTAGTCTGATAGCATTTTAAATTTTGTCCTTCTTTGCTGACGACGATTTTGTTTAGCTTCGGAAATTTTTCAAACCAGGGGGGTTTGGTCCGATTTTCATAATCTCTTCCTCACAAGACATATTCTAGTTGAATTAAAGTATTGCGGCAGCACTATAATAGAGCGTCTTCACAGCATGGTCATGAGTAAATAAATAAAATAAGAGACGATTCATGTGGATTATTATTTAAAGTAAAAATTTAAAACAAAGTTTTTTTTTTCTCCGACCTAGGATCATCCATCCACCCATCCAATTATCTGCTGCCCCCTGAAGGAGGGTAGGGGCCCGGGGCTAGGCTTTTTATCGACGTCAAGAGTGACTAATATTCCAGAGTGGCGTCATGTCAGTTGTAAGTCCCAAATTTGAGCTTGGATTTTAACATAATTTATAATATTCTCCTTAATTCATTCATTCCTCCTCCCCGACATATACTTGACTTCATTGCTCTTCTGTGTACCATCCTCTTTCTTATTTACATCCTCATCCATCGTTCTCTCCTCTTGCACTCCTCTCTAAACTCTCTCTTTACATCTCCCTTCCTTCCCTTGTAGGAGTCTTCCCCTCTCGTATTTTCCATCATCCTCCCTCTCCTTGCCTAGAACATCTTGAAAGATTCTTCCCCCCTCTCCTCCCCTGTGTCTTCTCATTCTCCTATTGGTTGTATTCTCCTCCCTTCATCCCTCCCTCCCTCCCTTTCTCCCTCTAAACTTCTTTTTCTTTCTTCCACCTCCCTGATCTCTCCTTCCCAACCCCTCCTCTCCTCTCTCCCTCCCTGCATTGTCTTCCTTTACTCTTTTTCACTCATTTACCGTACTCATTCCTTTTCTCATCTTTGCTCCATTTTCCTTTACTCTTCCTTTGCTTTTACAACTCTCATGCCCCCTTCCTCCTTCCCTCCCATCTTTCCTCTGAGTTATTCGTATCTTCTCTCATCCCCTCTTTCTCCTCTCTCTCGTGTACTCGCTCTTCCTTCACCTCTGCTTTAATTGGAAGTTTTTCTGCCTCTTTTATCATCCTTGCTTTCAGCCTCTTCTTTATTCTCAGTTCTTTATAGTTTCCTCTTCTTCATTCACCTCGCCACCTCCTTGTTTTTTTTCCTTGCCTTTTTCCTTGTTTTTTTTGTGTGAGATTTCTTGGAGTGTTTTTCCTGTTCTGTTCTTTTGTTTGGGTTCACAGTAATAACTTTTGTGTGTCAGTTTTTTCCTTTTTCCTTCTTCCCACCATTTAACTTTCATCTTTTTTGTTCCTCTGTGCTTGCTTTCTTGAGTGAGATATCCAGGAGCTGTTTTTATATTTGTTTTGTTTTGATTCCTGTCTGTACCTTTCTTTGTGTTTGTTTATTCCATTTTCTTTACCTCGATTTAGGTCAACCCTTTTCTTTTTCCTTCTCTTATTTATATATTTATTGTTTCGAGCTTTTGTTTTGATTCCCTATATTTCAGTGGTGGAAATATTTTCATCATATATTTTTGGCTTTGTTTTCCTATCTTATATCATTGTATTCTTTTTTCCTGCTTTCTCGGGTGATATTTTTGTAGCTTTTTTTTTTCCTGCCCTGTTCTACCGTTTTGATTTCTTTGTATATATATATATATATATATATATATATATATATATATATATATATATATATATATATATATATATATACTGTATCTGTTCTGTCGTTATACCTTCTTCGTCCTTGCCAATTCACACTCCACCCCTTTCCTTTCCTTTCTTGTGATAGCTACCGGTATACTTTTTCCTGCCATGCGTTATATTTATCACCGTCTTAATCCTACTGTAGTATATTATCCTTGTTTAAATTTTTGGGCCATTTTTCCTTGGTTATTTTTCGTTTCCCATGTCGCTGTGTGTCTTTTGAAGGTTTGCATAGGCTTGGTGTTTTGGAGTAATAGGGAGATCGAAGAGGAGATGGAAGGATTGAGAAGAAAATGATGGTAAATGAGGAAAGGATAGAGAAGAAAACGATGTTAAATGAGGTAAGGCGGCTTGGAGTGGCGGGAAGAAGAGGAGTGGTGACAGCCGTATTCTAGATGGCAAATGAGGCTCCTAACAGCGCTCGTTTGCGATTGATTCTGCACATTTCACCTCAGTATTCATTTGTATTTAATTATTGCAAATCATGTGGATATTCGTAACATCGGATCCTTAGCGATACATACAACACATTACTTCTCAATGTCACATGTATTTTATTGTAACAGATTATGTGGATTGACCATATAGTTTACATGTATAAGCAAGTTGACGTAATATGCAGTGGAATTCGCTACGGATTGACTGATTACATTAACAGAAAAAAAAAATCATGGCAGCGTAACAACAATGGTCATTACCGCCATACAACAAGAGTAAAAGCAGAACAAGGATCAATATATACTTATTTGTAAAGAAAAATACATAAGTAAAAGTCATCTAATAATAAGAACTGTGTAAAACGTCAAGGACACCAAAAAACTATGCATAAAACAACGACAGGTACAACTACGCATAAAAAATCGCTACGGAAGACTTCCTAGAATCAATGCATAAAACAACTCCCATTAAAACTGTGCATAAAACAACTCTAATTAAAAATCTGCATAAAAACTTAATCGCTACGGAAGATGTGCTAGGACCCTCACTGTGCCACCAAGAGTACAAGCACCTGGAGGCATTTTTATTAAGGGCATCCCGGATCACTCCGGCATTAGTTGATTGGCTGGTCTTTGGGTTGCATGCTTAGCTCTTCAGTTGACATGTGAAATGCAAGCTTTAAAATCTTTGCAATAATTTCTAAAGCACGCAACGAAGGTAGACGGCTTTACCTTCAATATACAGTTGCTAAATGCACCCTGTAATATGAGATGCAGGCTGACTATACCTAATAGCCTAACCACAGGTGTTCCTTTCATGACAGTCAAAAATTAGGGATTGACCTCCGCCTTGTACAGTTATTTTTTGACCTGGAATCTGGTGTATGGCATTGTTTTTGGATTCTGCCTATCCTTCTTCTGTTCATCTGCTGAAAAAAATAAACTTGAAGTATACGGCTTGGCTGTCATAACGTATATTTTTGAAAAATTTCAGCATATCAGTTCGGATAGTTTTCGAAAAAATTTGCTAAACCCTTTCACAGTGGTCACGCATTTCTATTATTATTTATTTATTTATTTATTTTCTGTTTATTCATTTATATTCTCAGAAGCTTCAATCAATTAAGGAAAGAGCTTTAGTAGAAAAGATTATTGAAAGATAAATCTGACTCCTCAGACTACCCTAAACTTAAATATGAGAGAGCTAAAAGAAGAAAGGCTTACGTCACAGGAGTCAGAAGG
Source organism: Coenobita brevimanus (assembly GCF_032717465.1). NCBI lineage: Eukaryota > Metazoa > Arthropoda > Malacostraca > Decapoda > Coenobitidae > Coenobita > Coenobita brevimanus. Next base: position 6,847,372 of record NC_136954.1, read on the forward strand.
TTAATGGTTCGCAAGTAATTGTTGAAGAAATTACCTGTTTCGTAGTGTGTGTGTGTGTGTGTTTGTGTGTGTGTGTGTGTGTTTGTGTGTGTGTGTGTGTGTGTGTGTGTGTGTGTGTGTGTGTGTGTGTGTGTGTGTGTGTGTGTGTGAAAACTGAAGGTGACATCAGTTTGTTCATCAAGATTAACCGCTTCTGTACGATGATAGCTTTTTAGTTTAATCTTATTCTGAGAGAGAGAGAGAGAGAGAGAGAGAGAGAGAGAGAGAGAGAGAGAGAGAGAGAGAGAGAGGTGATGTTGAGAGTGAGGAAGAATTTATTTGCCAAACTTTTATTTTTGTCATTTTTCGATGCTGTTATGGCCCCTCTCCCCCACCTCTCTCTCTCTCTCTCTGTTTTTCCTTCTCTTGCTATTGTGACTGTCTTTATCGTGTTTTCTACCATTGTTTATTTGTACATGCATATCCTCATTTTCATTTTGTCCCATTTTGGTATTTTTGTCCTATTTTCCCTAATTTTGTCTAAGCATCATCAACTCTTTAACCACATTTTTTCTTTTTTCTTTTTTCCCGCAAGTTTCTCGTTTCCCGTCGCCCCATTTTTTTTTTTTTTTCCTGCCTGTGTTTCGTCCCCTTTTGTGTCCCCTTATTTTTTTTTTTTTCCCATGAAGCTTTCATTTCGTGTGTCCTCGTTTCGTGATTCTTTTCTGTGTCTATGTTTTGGCCATATTCTTGCCCTGTTTTTATACTCTTGTCCATTTTCTTTCCTCCTTCTCCTCCTCACCCAGCGATTCAGTACTTTCCTCGCCAAGCGAAGTCCCCTTTACTATGGTAAGAAATGACGTAAAACCCGGCAAAGGTACGAGGAAACACCTTCCCATAACTACGTACAATCGCTACCAAATCCTTGCCGAAGCGGTTGATAAGACAGAAGAAACAAGGCTTATTGGAGACTCTATTGTACGCAGTCAGCTGGAGGAATTTTGTGGACGCGCCCCCAGCAGCAGAAAGAGGTACTGTTTTCCTGGAGGTGGACTATATGATATCACAGAAGCCTGTGATGAAGTCACAAAAGACGCGAATGACAAAACTCTATACGTCATCCATGTTGGTACGAATGATCTGAAGCGCAATAGATCGGAGGAATTGCTAGCAAAGTATCATGAAATGATCAGACGATTCAAAACTAAGTCCACTAATGTGATAATATCTGGTATACTCCCAAGGATCAAGGCAGAGAATAGTTTTTATGATAAGGCCTTCAGCACAAATAACCGACTCAAATCTCTCTGCATGCAAGAGGGAGTCGACTTTATCAATCTGTGGGACCAGTTTTATGAGCAACATACTCTGTTCCAGAAAGATGGTCTCCATTTGAACTCGGTAGGAGCATCACGGCTAGGTAGACTTTTACACGATAAAGTTGCCCTCTTCAAATAAAAAAACGAGGCACGTCCAGGAGCAGTAACCTCAACGTAAATACATAAAAGTCAGATCATCAACTGTTTGGGACGGAATTAGAGACTGCTATGTTAATGCACGTAGTCTGTTTAACAAGTTTGAGGATTTAGAATCTCTTATTTACCTAGAAAATTATGACATTGTTGGCATCACAGAGTCCTTGATTAACACATCTGACTGTGACTTTCTAGCGGAATACTCAGTAACAGGGTACAATATTTTCAGCTGTGAGCGACCACATCGAGCTGGTGGTGGTGTTGTACTATATGTGAAAACTAGTCTCCACCCCCTTGTGCTATCCAAACCCCGTATTGCCAACATAGATGCTAGTTATGTTCAGCTAAGTATTAATTCACACAAAATAAATATATGTCTCGTCTATCGTCCTCCAGCCCAGTCAGATGAGACAGATGAAAAACTTTATGATCAAATTGCAGAAATTTGTTGTCAAGAGGATAGCATAATTTTTGGAGACTTTAATCTACCGGTAACAAAGTGGGCTGAACCGCTAACAGCACACTCAGGACAAGAGCTTTATACGAATCTTCAAGAAGGTGCCCTTTCTCAACATGTAAAATACCCAATGAGAGGAAACAATACCCTAGACATCATCTTGACTACAAATGATAACCTAGTCAGCAACGTTGAAATAGGACCTGAGTTTAGTTCCAGTGCTCATCGAATTATACAATTTAATATTACTGCTGAAAAAGTTAAAGAAACAGTCAGCAAAGAAAAGGTCCCAGATTATCGTTGAGCTGATTTCACCAGGCTTAGAGCGCTATTTGCAAATACAGACTGGAATGAAATGTCTGAAACCGATGACATAAACCAAGCATGAGAAATATTCACCAAAAAATTTAATGAAGTGGTAAAGTCATGTGTGCCACTACGTAGCAGGCGTCCAGCTGGTAATAGTAAACCAAAGTGGTGGTCCAGTGAAATTAAAAGTAACTTAATTGCCAAAAAACAGGCATACCATAAATATAAAACTACACAAAACAATGATGATAAATTACAGTACGAAAATCTACGCTGCATATCGAAAAGACGTATTAAACAAAGTAAAAGAGCACTGGAGATCCACATTGCTAATACATGCAAATCAAATCCTAAAGAATTTTACAGTTACATTAGAAAGAAAAAGGTTATGACTACATCAATAGGTCCTCTAGAAACGAACAATGGCAAACACACAGAAAATGAGGTCGAAATGGCAAACATTCTTAACGATTACTATGCGTCTGTTTTTACAGTTGAAAACACCACCAGAAACCTACAGTTACCCACAAACCAAGCAAATAGCACAGTCCTTAGTAACTATGCTATCCATAATAAAGATATCCTTTCAGCCATAAATAGTACGAACATAAACAAAACCCCTGGCCCCGATAAAATATCATCGAGAATTCTTAAAGAAGCAAAAAATGAGTTACTGTTGCCACTCTCTGTCTTATTCAACAAATCGTTAAGTACTGGGAAAGTTCCATGCAAATGGAAACTAGCAAATGTAACACCAATTTCCAAAAAAGGAAATAAATCGCACCCAGGAAATTACAGACCAATCAGCTTAACATGAATAGTGTGCAAGTTAATGGAAAAAATCATAAGAGATAAAATAGTTAATTATCTAGAAGAAATTATGATTAAAGACTCGCAGCATGGATTCAGACATCGTCGTTCATGCTTAACTAACTTACTGGACTTCATCCATGATGTTCACAAATCATACGATGACTCAAGAGCAGTAGATATAATTTACCTCGTCTTTCGGAAAGCATTTGACACTGTCCCTCACAAGCGTCTCATGAGCAAAATAGAAGCACATGGAATAAAAGGAAATACGCAGAAATGGTTACAAGACTGGCTTTCAGACCGAAAGCAGGGAGTTGTTATAAACGGAAAGGAATCCAAATGGCGTAATGTGATCAGCGGTGTTCCCCAAGGCTCGGTGCTTGGACCGATACTTTTTATTATCTATATAAACGATATTGATGAGGGTCTAAATTGTAAAGTATCCAAATTTGCAGATGATACTAAATTAACCAGTAAAGTAACTTCAGAATTACAGTGGCAACAGTTACAAAATGACCTTAATACTTTAGCAAACTGGGCAGAAAAATGGCAAATGAAATTCAACACAGAAAAATGTAAAGTACTTCATATTGGAAGTAACAACGTCCATGCGAATTACAAAATGAACAATATCCAGTTATCAAGTACAGACAATGAAAAGGATCTTGGTGTGATATATCAAATGACCTAAAACCAAGTAAGCAGTGCACCGAGGCAGTTAAAATTTCAAACAAGCTGGTGGGTTTTATTGTAAGAACTTTTGAGTTTCAATCGGAAAAAGTCATACTTGCCTTGTACAACTCGATAGTGCGCCCCCATCTTGAATATTGTGTGCAATTCTGGTCTCCGTACTACAGGAAGGACATTGAAAAATTAGAGAAAATTCATTGAAGAATCACAAAAATGATACCACGACTTAGAAATAAACCATACTAGGAACGCCTTGAAGAACTTAAATTATTTAGCCTAATGAAGCACAGGTTAAGAGGGGACCTTATTGAAGTTTTCAAAATCATGAAGGGATATGACATCTTAAACGTGAATAAATATTTTGATATAGACCAGTTGAGTCAAACCAGAAGTAATGGCTTCAAAATTATGGGAAAGCGTTTCCAAACCCATGAAGCAAAATATTTCTTCTTTAACAGAGTTGTAAACATCTGGAACAGATTACCCTCAGATACCGTGAACAGTATCTCAATTGAGACATTCAAAAACAAAATAGATAAGTATTTCCACGAGAATCCTCAGCTGACTCTGTTTCTGTCCGAATAACTTGTTTTTATAGCTACTTGTAAGTTCATTCCCCTTTTATCTACAAGACACCCCGTAAACAACGTACCCGTACATAGTGTCGCGTCACATCATTATACATTTTTCAATTTAATTAATGCAAATAAAGTAATACAAACACAGATTAGGATCTGCACAGATAGCCCTGAGTTAACGGTCACTACTCTTACTTCTGACCTGTGATGGACTGTGGATCACTGAGGGTCGCTGTTAGTCAAGTGACCACCATCGGGATTTTTTTAATGTACCAGGGGTCACTGCTTCAAGATGAAACTTGTGTACTTGTCCCACATGGAAGAGTTCCTTGTCTCAGTGGAGTGAATGGAGCTAGGGCCTGATTGACTTGTGCCTACCTTAAAAGTGCCAAGCAAGGCTGCCGCACCACCCCTAAACATCCACAGTGTGCAGTCCCCTCATGTCTACAGGACACCCCATAAACTTAACATAGCGTCGCATCATGTCATTAAACATTTTTTGATTTACTCAATGCAAATGAGGTAATATACAGTAAGCACAGATTAGGATCTGCACAGATAGCCCTAAGTTAATGGTCACTATTCTTACTTTCGTCCTGTGATGGGCTGTGGATCACTGAGGGTCCCTGTTAGTCAAGTGACCACCATCGGGATTTTTTTTAATGTACCAGGGGTCACTGCTTCAGGATGAAACTTGTGTACTTGTCCCACATGGGAGAGTTCTTCGTCTCAGTGGAGTGAACGGAGCTAGGGCCTGATTGACTGCTGCCTCCCTAAAAAGCGCCAAGCAAGGCTGCCACACCACCCCTAAACATCCACTCTGTGCATTGTACATCCACACTGTGCGCTGTGCAGTCCTCTTTGTCTAAGACACCCATCTTACATATTTTTCAATCTCCCCAATGCAAAGAAAGTAACAAGCACAGATTAGGATCTGCACAGATAGCCCGGAGTAAACGGTCACTACTCTTACTTTCGACCTGTAATGGGCTGTGGATCACTGAAGGTCCCTGTTAGTCAAGTGACTACCATCGGGATTTTTTTAATGTACCAGGGGTCACTGTTTCAGGATGAAACTTGTGTACTTGTCCCACATGGGAGAGTTCCTTGTCTCAGTGGAGTGAACGTAGCTAGGGCCTGATTGACTAGTGCCTTTCTAAAAAGCACCAGGCAAGGCTGCCGCACCACCCCTAAACATCCACACTGTGCAGTGTGTAGTTTCCACGTTATGTCCACAGACTTCCCATTAACTCAATGTACCGGTTTATAATGTCATGCTGTAATTATTAGTTTATTTGATTAATTTCTCTTTCAGGTTACTAAGTCGGGTAGCTTATAGACAAAGTATTATAGAATGTGACTTTTCCTTTCCAGTATTTCCTATGAAATTTCCATATCAGTTTTTCCATGCTACATGGTCGTTTTTCTCACTTTTTCCTGGAGGGTTTGGTGATGGGGGGAGCCTTCTTGCTTTACTATCCTTATCCTTCAGCATGTAGAGTTAGATCTTGTAGTCATAGTTTTCTCTGTAACAAGCAGCCTCGAAAGGACCATAAGGTCTGTTGCTGTTTGCTTTCCTATATAATCCTATGTGATGCTCCTCCTCCTCCTCCTCCTCCTCCTCCTCCTCCTCCTCCTCCTCTCTCTCTCTCTCTCTCTCTCTGAACCAGCCACTATTTTAGCTCGGAGACAAAAAGAGCTTTCATAAAGTTACAGCCTGAGTAAAAAAAAAAAAAAAAAAAAAAAGCATTTTTAGTCCTCTTGTCTCAAAAGTTTGCTTGCTGGTCAAAGAATTCTGCGACAGGGTTTCATTTGAAGTTTATAGGCAAGTGAAGACAGTCAAGAGGAGAGTTTTTATACCATTAGACAAGGCGCATTCGAGATAAGATGCTGGATGAGGTGGAGGGGTGGAGTGGAGATGTGAACGAGGATGTTATGAGTTGGAGGGAGGACAGCCTAGTTGAGGTAAAAATGATGTTAGGAGTTGGAGAGAGAGGGCAGCCCGATGGCGGAGGGTAGAGTGACATGGAGGCGATTTATTTGTGGCATCCTCCTCCGGGATAAGACATCTGGCTGTGGATTGATAGATACTGTAGATTTTCTAAACATAAGGCATTTAGTCTGTTCTCTACAGTGATGCTAGTATTGTTTATTGATGTTACGAAAACACGACTTTCAATTAGCTTACAAGATCCGCCGCAGTGCAAAGGCTGCTTTGTTTATGCAGGAGGGAGTGTGCGTGCATAAAAAACAGTTTCACTGGACTGGTATTGAGTAACAGCCAGATAATCTCTCTCTCTTTCTCTGTTTTGGAGTTATATTTTAGCATAGGACGCTTCTTAACAATTTTTTTTTTGCGATTGTTTGTGAATATTATGTCTATATTCTGCTATACAGTACTATACTGGGACTACAAACTTATATTGACATTGGAACTATATAACATTAAAGATGATGTCAGGGTTTAATATGTATAATAAATCGCCAAGAAAAGCATGGAAAGTAGCCGATAATTCCATCAGTAATACGGGCCTCCGAATGGTGCCTTTCCCAGTTCAGTGATGATGATGATGATCATGATCATGATGGAGCGCCACAGGCCTCCAGACCTCCAGGCGTCCAGGTTATATGGTTACCAGCTAAATTACAAAAAAAAATAATAATAATAATATCTAATAATAAATATACATAAAAATAGTAGCCTTAATTCTTATATTTTTTCAAAGGTAACTGTTTATTAAAGGAGTGGATGGTGTGCACCCCCATTTACTACATCTGTGCACGGAAATTTTGATAGTTTTCCTTAGTCTAATGTGTTCTGTATCCCTTCTCTGATTATTTTCACCCGGAATGATGATGATGATGATGATGATGTGTACCCGAAAGCGAAAAATTGTATATACAGTCTATCCTGACACTTTGTCGTACTCTTGTGTTTTTTGGTTTATGGATCCTTATCACTCCAAAGGATGGATGATGATGATGATGATGGTGATGATGAGAAAACACATGGCATATACACAGAAAATGATTATAGTTTGTTATGCCTTTGTTTTCCTGCTACTGGATCCTGCCCAACCCCACAGGTTGATGATGATGATGATGTTGTTACGGAACAGAGAAAGATAATGTACACTTTAAGTGAGAATACTAAAAATCACTACTGTCCCGTAAAGTTCCAGGTTCAAAACAAAAGAGTTAGGTAAAATTACAAGGTAAAGTTTAATGCACAAACTAACAACTAAACATTCAGGACTCATAAGGATAATGTAATGGCAAAAACAGGTTAAATATATGGTTAACTGCAATAGCCTCTATTAACACGAAATTAACAAGAGTAAATTTATCTAAGTCAGCCCTGATAAAATGAGATACCAGATAATACTCAGTGAATGCCAGATAAATAATTACAGATACAAAGTATTATCAAAAATGACTGACACAAAGAAACCTACATGAATTACAAAAACTTCACTAGGCCTACAAATTAAACTTATGCTATACAGTACAAGAAAAAATGCAATAACAGTTATACTCAAATTACACACAGCTGCTAGATGGTTGGAGACTTCTTGAGCACTCACAATAATAATATCTGTACAGGGGAGGACAGAGATGTGAACAAAATGAGGAGCAGATCTAAGTGGCAATGATGCAGAGACTGAGCTCATTATATAGGAGCCAGGAGAGCTTGATACAACTTGTAATAAGGACGCGCAAATGAAGCGATGGGGACAAACGATCGACAATCCCGCACTGAATAACAGAAAGGACGACTTACTCTACTATAACGGTAGAAGGGGGGGGACTGAGGCAGAACACGCTCGTGATCAAACATGCAGCAACTGTGCGTTAAAATTACACAAAGGATGATGAAATCATAGGCTATGTAACACCTCCCCACAAAGAAAAAAGAAATTTACAAAGGAAATTTCTTATTACTCTAAAACAATCTGTCTAAAGTCTAGATAAGCAATCTGCAATAACATTTTCTTTCCCCTTGACATGTTGTATGTCTAATGAATACTCCTGAAGAAGTAGACTCCATCTTGTCAATCTCTGATTTTTATCTTTAAACTTACTAAGGAATTTCAGTGGGTTATGATCGGTATAAATGACTATGGGGTCAAAACCAGAACACAAATAAAATGAAAAATGCTGTAAACCCAAAATCAAGGCCAAAAGCTCTTTCTCAATAGTTGAGTAGTTCTTTTGAGGTGGAGTGAACTTCTTACTGTAATAAGATACAGGATGTTCAATACCCTGATCATCCTCTTGCAGCAAAACAGCCCCAGCTCCTGTATCACTTGCATCAACAGCCATCTTAAAAGGCTTAGCAAAATTTGGAGTAGTGAGCTCTGGCTGGCTTAATAGAATAGCTTTAAGTTTGTTGAAAGAGGATTCACAGTTATCGGTCCAGACAAATTCAACTCCCTTTTTCAGTAGGTCTGTAAGTGGTGATACAAGAATAGAAAAGTTAAGAACAAATCTCCTGTAATAACCTACCATTCCCAAAAATCTTTGTAGCTCTTTCCTACTTTTAGGTCTGGGAAGATCACTTATAACCTGAACCTTAGCTCCTGGTGGTGCAACATGTCCATCACCAATTACATACCCAAGGTACTGAACTTTAGCTTGACCAAACTCACACTTTGATAAATTAGCTACAAGATTAGCATGAACTAAACGGTCAAGAAATTTACTGACATGGCATAGGTGATCTTTCCAGTTGTCACTGAAGATTAATACATCATCAATATAAACAACACACCCTGCCAAACCCTCTGTTACAACATTCATGAGCTTCTGAAATGTGGCTGGTGCATTCTTCATACCATACGGCATTACAGAACATGCAAAAGCCTTTCCTAGTGTTACAAAACATGAGATCTCCCTAGCACGTTCAGTCATAGGTACTTGCCAGTATCCCTTTAACAAATCAAACTTACTTATGTACCTAGCCTTTCCGATCTTGTCTATGCAATCTTCCACGCGAGGGAGAGGGTAAGTGTTTGTTTTGGTTATCTGATTAACACGTCTGTAGTCAATGCAAAGCCTCTGTGACCCACCTGGCTTAGGGACTAGAGTGACAGGAGAACTCCACTCGCTCTGACAGGGCTCAATCATCTTGTGGTCCAACAGGTAGTCAAGCTCCTTCTGGATGAGAGGAACTTTCACTGGGTTCACACGGTAAGGAGGCACTTTAATTGGCTTTGCGTCTCCAACATCGACATCATGCATCAACACAGTGGTTCTTCCTGGAGTAGCACGGAACACTTGCGGGTACTCCTGCAGTAATGCCGAAAACTCCTGCCTTTCCTTGGGAGGTAGATGAGAAAGCTTAGTCTGGAGATCATTCATGATATCAGGATTCTTCCCCAAACTATCACTCAGGCTCATACTGCATGGGAGAGCTTCACTTGCAGACTCGGGTGGAACAGCTACAGTGCAGACTGGATTATTTTCGTCCCGCCCGCGATACAACTTTAGCATGTTGATGTGACATAGTTGCTTGCTCTTTCTACGATCTGGTGTGGCGATGACATAGCTGACATCACTGAGTTTCTTCTCCACGAAACAAGGGCCACTAAACTTGGCTTGAAGAGGCTGCCCATGAACTGGTAGCAGAATCAAAACCTGATCTCCTGGCTGAAAGTGGCGTAACCTGGACTTCTTGTCATACCAAGTCTTCATCTTCTCCTGAGCAGCTCCTAAATTCTCTTTCGCCAGCTGTAAAGCAGTGGACAGCCGTTCTTTGAACTTCATCACATACTCCAGCAGGTTGACGTCATCTTCCTCCGACAGCCAGCATTCCTTGAGTAACTTAAGGGGTCCTCTTACTTCATGGCCAAACAGTAGTTCAAAAGGTGAGAAGCCCAGTGATTCATTTGGAGATTCTCTTGCAGCAAACACAACGAATGGAAGACCTTTATCCCAGTCTTTCTGATGTTCCAAACAGTATTTCTTGAGCATCGATTTGAGTGTTTGATGATATCTCTCCAACGCTCCTTGGGTCTGGGGATGGTAAGCTGAAGACGTGATCTGGGTGATGCCCAACTCTTTCAGAGACTGCTTGAAAACGTTTGACATGAAATTACTTCCCCGGTCTGACTGTACCTCCTTAGGCAGACCAAACTTTGTGAAGAACCCCAGCATTTCCTTAACCACGTTCTTTGCTGAGATGTTTCTAAGTGGAATGGCTTCAGGATAACGAGTAGCCATGTCAATCATGGTCAACACATAAGAAAATCCTGAAGAAGTCTTAGGAAGAGGGCCCACAATATCCACCAACACACGGGTGAAAGGCGCCTCAAAAGGAGGAATGGGAACTAGAGGTGCAACCTTTTCGGTCTGATTACACTTCCCCACAACTTGACAGGTGTGACAAGACTTACAATACCAGGAAACATCCCTGAAGATACCTGGCCAGTAGAAGTGTTTCAAAATGCGTGCCACAGTCTTCCTCACTCCAAGGTGTCCTGCCAAACTGGAATCATGAGCCACTCTAATGATATCCTGCCTACAAACACGAGGGATGACAACTTGATGTACAACCTCCCATTCACAGTCGGCTGATGCTGTTGGGGGTCTCCACTTCCTCATAAGTACTCCTGACTTTACATAATAACAAGTAGAAGCACCGGCTGACTCTTCCTCACTGCAAGCAGAGTTAGCTAGACCTTTCAACTCAGGGTCAGCAACCTGCAACTCAACCAACTCTTGACGAGACAAATTATCAACACTACGGGGTACTGCCTCATCTGGTGAGTGGTCCAAATTAGCAAGAAAAGTGTCAGCTAGGATAACATCATCATCATCATTATCCTCTAAATCACCAGTAACTTTAGACTTAGCCCTAGTGACAGCACATGCAGGGAACACATCAGGGACATCACAATCCTGGGATGCAGCCACTGGCTCACTAGACAACTGAGGAGCTGGACACACTTGACTTCCACCAATATCATTTCCAAGTAAGAAAGTTACACCTGACATTGGGAGTGTCTCAACCAACCCAACCATAACGGAACCATTAACAAAACCAGACTCTAAATTCACTCTGCACAGAGGAACAGAGAAGTAATTATTCCCTACACCTTGTAAGATTACAGTTTCATCAGAGGAATTAACATTAGAGCCTAGAACACTGGTCAGCATAAGGGATTGGCAAGCACCTGTATCACGATATATTTTAACTGATTTCCTGTCATTACTGTCCAGAGGACTGACAAAACCATCAGACAGGAAATTAGCACATGAACTCTTGAGAGTGTCATCCACGTTACTGCTCAAAAGAGGAGCTCCATCATGAGAATTTAAGTTACCCCTCAAAGCAGGTTCAGTTAACTCAGTTAAAGAATTCTGGGAACTCTCAAGAGTGGACACTAGACCAATTGACTGAATATTTAAAGACTCCTTTTTGTTCACATCACGCTGTCTCCTGAAACATCTCTCCGTAGTATGACCAAGCTTACTACAATAAGTACATTTACTTTTCTGAAATCTAGAGGTGAAGCTGGTATTTACTTCCTGAGAAACATCATCTTTATTCTCTTTCCTGTTACCTGTACTCTGAGTAGAGGCAACGTACTTACTCTCAGCTTTCCCTTTTTCTCTAGAATATCTCTTGTGAGTGAGAACATACTCATCAGCTAAAACTGCAGCATCAGACAAATTATCTATTCTTTTCTCATCAAGATATAGGCTTACATCTTTACTAATACACCTTTTGAAATCCTCCAGCAAAATCATCTGCTTAAATTTACCAAAATCAGAATCCACATTCTTAGAATTTAACCACTGCTCTAACAAATCTTCTTTGATTCTTGCATACTCAACATGGGATTGCTTATCTTGCTTGTAAGTTGTCCTAAATTTTACTCTATAAGCTTCAGGAACAAGCTCATAGGCCTTAAGAATCAAGCTCTTTACTACATCATAATTATCAGACTGATCCTGAGGCAAAGATGCATAAGTTACTTGAGCTTTACCGGTGAGACCAGTTTGAAGGAGTACTGGCCAATACTCCTTAGGCCAATTAAAACCTGTAGCTACCCTCTCAAACAACTGAAAATACTTTGTTAAATCAGATTCATTAAAAGGAGGGACAAGTTTAACATTTTTAGCCACATCAAAATCATCAGAGCTAGATGATCCAGTTTCATGCGATACTCATGGTCTGCCTGAATCCTAGCAAGTTCAACTTGTGCGTGAAACTCAGCCTCCTTAGCACGGGCCTCCTGCAGGGCTAGCTGTAACTTAGCTAATTCAATCTGCGTTTGCTCATTTGGAGGAGTTACATTAAACAAGCTTTCATTAATCATGGCAACAATTTGATCTTTAGACTGATGAGAGCGAACAACAATTCCCAATTGTTGAGCAACAATCTTAAGTTCATTCTTTGTTCTGTTTTCTATATCACACACTGTTTGCACATTTGACAAAAAATCTTTGGCTTCATCAAGTGTAGAAATAGTAGCCATCATGAATATATCACAGTCACAAAATATCAAACAATATCCTTATGATAATATCCTGAATATCCTGATATGAGGTCGCCAAATTTATGTTACGGAACAGAGAAAGATAATGTACACTTTAAGTGAGACTACTAAAAATCACTACTGTCCCGTAAAGTTCCAGGTTCAAAACAAAAGAGTTAGGTAAAATTACAAGGTAAAGTTTAATGCACAAACTAACAACTAAACATTCAGGACTCATAAGGATAATGTAATGGCAAAAACAGGTTAAATATATGGTTAACTGCAATAGCCTCTATTAACACGAAATTAGCAAGAGTAAATTTATCTAGGTCAGCCCTGATAAAATGAGATACCAGATGATACTCAGTGAATGCCAGATAAATAATTACAGATACAAAGTATTATCAAAAATGACTGACTCAAAGAAACCTACATGAATTACAAAAACTTCACTAGGCCTACAAATTAAACTTATGCTATACAGTACAAGAAAAAATGCAATAACAGTTATACTCAAATTACACACAGCTGCTAGATGGTTGGAGACTTCTTGAGCACTCACAATAATAATATCTGTACAGGGGAGGACAGAGATGTGAACAAAATGAGGAGCAGATCTAAGTGGCAATGATGCAGAGACTGAGCTCATTATATAGGAGCCAGGAGAGCTTGATACAACTTGTAATAAGGACGCGCAAATGAAGCGATGGGGACAAACGATCGACAATCCCGCACTGAATAACAGAAAGGACGACTTACTCTACTATAACGGTAGAAGGGGGGGACTGAGGCAGAACACGCTCGTGATCAAACATGCAGCAACTGTGCGTTAAAATTACACAAAGGATGATGAAATCATAGGCTATGTAACAATGTCTACAAAATAGAAAAGAAATCTCTGTACAGTGAAAATGCAAAAATCTCGGTCATACCATTAGCGGAAAGAGCGTAGCCTATACCGCAAGAAATAATATGCTTTTTTTTTTTTTCCCCGTAGTGACAAGCCGAAGTCGAAGTGATTATTACCCTAAGTGGCTTTGTGTGGGGCGAGTTGTGGTTGTGTTGTTGGCTGAAGGACTTTACTCCAGTCTGTTCACTTACTCACACCCTAAATGAGGTGATGTGTTTTGATGTTTCATGTCGCAGCGCGGCAAAATGTACTGGTGGACTCGGTGGAGGACTCATACCCTCTCCTTCCTCCCTCCAACTCTTCCCCCCTATTCCCCTTCCCCATCATACTCCATCATCTTTCGGCAAAAAGTGTCACGATATTATTATTATTATTATTATTACTGGTATTATTAGTATTATTAGGATGATGAGAATGATGGATGATGATGATGATGATGATGATTTTATTATTATCATTATTATTATTATTATTATTAGCCATTACTATTGGTATGCTTCTTACATCCAGCATGCGATAGCCCGAGCATTGTAATGTTTTATGCGTGTATGTGATGAAAATTGCACAACTTGATGAAAGGATTAAAGATCAGCCAAGAGGTTGTTTTAGAAAAATAAGTCATAGACCAAGGTCATACGGCAGAGTCAACTTTAAATGTTTTTTTTTATCCGATTTAGGAAATTCATTGTGCAGGGACTCACGGTAGAGCAAGGGTAAAGAGATTCGATTTAAGAACAATCAGTCCAGCTTTAAACCCATAGGGTCAAAGGTCATGGTCACATTGCAAGGTTAACTTAAATATTATTGACCTGAATTAGACCGGACCTTTGCGAGGGTTTAGAGTAGGACAGGGACAATGGGATTCAATTTCAGAACAATCAGTCAGCAGTCAGGGTCACACGACAAGATCAAACTTCAACCCGTTTATAGCTGTGTGTTCAGGAAATAACTAAATGTGTTTTGAACTGATTTATAGCAAACTTGGTGGAAGGGTTGAGAGTAAGTAGAGGCTGTTTTAAGAACAATAAATCAAAAGTTAAGATAGTATTGCAAAATCAACTAAAGCAATCTTCCTAAGATTAATCGAAACACTGTGGAAAGATTCAAGATAAAACAAGGATGAAGGGATTCGACTTTTAAAATAGTTCATCAAAGGTCAGTGTGAGGGCTAAGGTCATAAGTTCAACTCTGTGACTAAGGTTAGATTCGATGTGGACCAAACTTTGTGGCAAGGTGGAAGGTCAGGCAAGGATGAGGAAATTCTGTCTTGAGAGCAACAGGTCAAGAGGTCATCACAAGGCACGGTCAACTCAATTTTGATCCGATTTAAAGGAGGCTTAGTGGAAGGGTTGAGGGTCAGGCATGAATGACGTATTTTGATTCTGAGAACAATTAGCCGAAGGTCGAGATCACAGGGCAAAGCCAGATCCTCAGCCCTTATATTCTGAGTGTTGCTTCTTGTTGTATAGTAGCTGAGTAAAATCGTCCGGTGGTTGCAAGAATGGAATAATTAAACCGTCCTGGTGCTGAAGGAGTTAAAGAGAAATGAAGGAGGAGGAGCAGGAGGAGCGACGCCGGAGTAATGGGTTTAAGTTTTGTTTCAATAAGCTGAGTGAAATCGTCTGATGGCAGCAGGAACGAAATAGCATTGGCAGGAAGTGAGAGAAGAGGAGGAGGAGGAAGAGGTTCTAACAAAGATTTTTTTTTTTTTTTTTCAACATAAGAAGACCTGTTCCTTGTCTGTTTGATGAACCAGTGTTTGCATATTGGCTAAATAATTACGTCTGGCAGTAAGGAAAGAAACATAGTAAAACCATCCGCGTATGTGAAAGGTTTAAAAAGGGGAGGAGAGGAGGGAGGGTGAAGGTGGAAGAGGAGGAAATGAGAGGAGAGAGGAAGAAGGTGGAAGAGGAGGAGTGGGAGAGGGAAGGAGAGGAGAAGGGGGGAAAGGAGAGGAAGGTGGGGAAAAGAGAAGGAGAGGCTAGAATAAAGGAGGGAGAAGAAAGAAGAGGATGGGAGGAAGGGAGAAATGGAGGAAGGAAGGAAAGGAAGGGGGAACTAAAAAAAATAAGGTTCAATTACTCATGCTTACACACACACACACACACACACACACACACACACACACACACACACACACACACACAATAAAAAAAAAAACTGTATTATATTGTATAAATGATGTTTATTGTGTAAGTAAAATGGTGTGGCGGAAGCAGGAATGACGTAACCCTTTCTCGAATTACATGGTGTAATAAAAAAGAAAAAAAAAGAAAATGAGGAGAGGAGAAGGGAAGGAGAAACCAGAAATTTAAGGTTGAATTCCTTAGCTGGGTAAAATTGTCTGGTGACAGCAAGAATTTAATGCAGTAAAGCCGTCCTCGAACTGAAGGGGTTGAAATTAAGGATTGGAGAGGAGAGGAGAAAGGAAACTCTGGCAAGGAAATTTACGGTTTAATTGCTCTTATGCTTATGAAAAAACACTGCCATATTTTTCTTCCAGCATAAAGCGATGTTTATTGTGGCACTTAGGCTTTCCTCGGCTGTGCCATTGCCAAGCCTGATTATTAGCCGTGTTTGTTTTGTGTTTGTGTTTGCCCAGTGAGTTTTGTGTGCCTGAGTGTGTGTGCTAGTTATTGCCTGTGTGTACATGTATGTATCCGTATGTGTGTATGTGCTGTATGTGTTTATGTATGTGCTGTATGTTTGTGTATGTATGTGCTGTATGTGTGTATGTATCCGTATGTGTGTATGTATCTTATGTGTGTGTATGTATGTGCGGTATGTATGTATGTATGGAAGTGGTTGTTTGTAATTTGCTATGTCTCCAACTATCTATCTATCTGTCTGTCAATCTATTTATCTACCTATACGTATTTATTTATTTATTTGATGTTCATGTTACTATATGTACTAGTATCATGTATATGTGCTGGATGTATGTACAGTATATTGTTGTAATTTTCTGTATGCATCTATAACTATCTGTCTGTCTATGTTTATCTCTTTGTAGTATTTGTATGTCTATATTTAGTTATTCATTTATTTGGTGTTCGTCATCCCCTTCTTGACTGCCATTGAATTGACTTTGATATTTATAATTATACGTTAGGAAGGTGTACCTGTAAGCGGGTGGAGTTAGGATTCCAGGGACTAAATGGCCAGTGAATGAGTGTTACCCATTTCATTATCCATGCTGTTCATTAGTTCTTCCACTATCAGTTATTATTTTCCTTTTTCTTACTTTCTGGTCCTCACCTAACCCCAGCTACAAATGGGAAAAGAGGCGGAATAATGATGATGATAGTGACGGTGGTGGTGATGGTGGTGGTGGTGATGGTGATTATGATGATAATGATGATGATGATGATGATGATGGTGGTGGTGGTTGTGATGGTGATGGTAATACTGATGAAAAAGATGATGATGGTGGTGGTGGTGGTGTTCATGGTGATAATGATGATGATGATGAATGTTTACGTGTTTATGAACTGGTATTTTTTTTAAACCATTTTGTACATGTAAACATATACAGTACACATATATGTGTACAATATTCGATGACTAATTTGATATTAAAGAAGGTAAATTGATGAAGTGCATTGTTAGCATTAATTATGTATATTACGGTGCCTCCTTTACTTGAGCTTGTCTATTCAATAACAAATTCGTGACGTTGCAGGCTTGTGGGATGTGACTGAGTTGTGGTGTTGAGTTTTAATATTCTCTCTGTATCCCCTCGCTCAGTACGACGGGTTCCATTTGAGTTTGTTCTTACTGCCTTCACACGATTCTGTATCAAAACACCAAGACAGCAAAGACTTTCAGATGCTAAATTAGAATAGGTTGACACGGTGGAATAATACAAACATGTTTCCTTCCCTTTCGTACTCTAACTTGGTCTAAAAATGCCATCTCTTTGATCTTGAACTGTAAGTTGTAACACTGAATTAACACTAGAATATGTTACTAGTTAAGAAGTGCTATGTAAAGCATGTTGAGCTGTATTATTATTTCTCTGCCACTGAACTGTAGTGTGAAATAAGTTGCAAAGTGGACGAAAATCTGGGCCAGGTTAGAGTAAAAAAAAAAATGGTTTCATATTTTCTGTTCCTCCCCTCCTTTCATTCCTTTTGGTACAGTGACATCTTACTGTAATTCTTCCATGCAGCCTACAGACGTTGCCATCTTAATTTGTCCCTGCAATTTAGACTTGCATTGGCCACAGACTGTGTGGTGTGATTTCTGAAGAATAAAATCGGTACTTCAGTGTTTTAAGGAGTTATATGGCGAGACAGACAAATGAGGAAGCAAAGGAACGTTGTGGTATTGATGTGGATATGATTGAAAGTGTCGGCATTGGGGCTCTTGGAGGGTGTGGATTTAGCTCCGTGACATCAGTGCCATACTGTATGATGGGGTTGGCGGCCTTAACAGTTTGGGAAAGACATGTGGCCTTGGTAGGCTGCAGCTGCTTCGTGAGTAGGGCACGCCTGGAGAGAGAGAGAGAGAGAGAGAGAGAGAGAGAGAGAGAGAGAGAGAGAGAGAGAGAGAGACCAATTTATAACTAGGTAAACAAATAGTGACGTAGGTGTATAATCCAGAATCAGAACTGATGCCCATTAGGCGGAAACAAGAGCGAAATATATACACTTCTCCTGTCGCACGTGTTCCCCCTTAAATGTTTACTTGAAGACGTTGTTGCCGACGTTTTCTTGCATCATGACTCTACATTGGCCCCATCAGCGAGAATACTGTACACCTTATGTCATTCTTGCTTCCATCTCAAGATTTAGTTCAATTAGGGAGATCCTTGTCTATTTCTTAATCTTTCGCTTCTATATTTTACTCACCAAGGAGAACAGTGTCTATAGCTGACTCCTTCACTTCGGAAAAATTCTCCTAAATTACGTTAAATCGTCCGGGGGGAAGAGGAAGAAGGGAAACCATCGTGCTGAACTGTCTTCCAATATTTCACACGCAGGGAAATCTGTGTTTGGAAATTTTTGTAAATCCGGGGAAATAGTGACATAGAACTTGCAAAATTTAGCTGTCGCCCTCGAGTTTATCCAGTGAAGTAGTTTTGACATAGTGCCCATTAAGCCCTTCATGACGATGATGCCTCTTTTTTTTTCTCTCTCTCTCTCGCTACCGTCAGACTGTACTCGTTTTACTCTAACTTGGTCTAAAATTGTCATTTCTCCTTCATCATTCCCATCTCTCGTTCTTCAAAATTGGGCAGTAACAACCAGAATACGATGCTAGTAACAAAGACGTGCTGCGAGAAGAAAGTAGAGTCGAGGTGTTATTTTTTGTGTGGAACTGAGTAAATAAGCTGCAAAAGGGGCGAAAATCTGGCCCAAGTTAAGATGAAAGGAGTATAGTTTATATTCATCTGATCGTAAACTTTATTGATAGGAGGGTTTAGGTATAGCCTATTACATTATGACTAAACGAGGCGTCTAGTCTGGTGGTAACAAGAGTGATAAATGTGTGTTGTCATGTCACTGAAGGAATTACTGGAAATAATTTTATACCGGTACTGCCAAATCAGATGTTATTATTATTATTTTTTTTTATTAATGTAAACTGTTTTCTCTATCTTCGAACTAGATTTGGTATTTGTTATCCCTAATGCAATACGTATTACACTTAGGTTGAATAAAAACATCTGGTAGTGAAAAGCTGCAAAATACTCTATGGGATCGAAGGGGTTGTTCATAGTACGTGTAATGTTCCCAAAGTTGAAATATGTCGCGTGACACTAGCAGCAGTGAAATGACGTATGAATGACGAGATTGAAGTGAACCGTAGCCTAATATTGCATACGTAGACAAACCCAGGCCTGTGTTTGAGTTGCAGTAATCAGAGAAATGAGACTTCCGATTAATATCCATACCGGTTTTACACTATTTTGGCCCATGTATTTGTCTATTTACAGCTTATTTCACGTAGTTCAGTGGCAGAAAAAGACAATACTACGCCTCTGCATTCATTCCAGAGCACTTCTTCTCCACAAGCATTATGTTCTGATGTTAATCTATTGCTACAGCTCAGCATTTAAGGTGAAGGGAGGTCATTTTTAAGTCATGTTACTGTAAAAAGAATAAAGTTTGTATACCTTAGACGATTTTATTAACCCTCCGACTAATGACATTTTTTTTTTCCTTTTATTCAAACAACCAACAGATGTTTTTATTCAAGTTGGGGCATTTATAAGCGAAGGAATTAATGACAGTGATTATCTAACTCATCCTGTTCGAAAATTTTACCATAAGCTTAAAAGAGAATAATCTGATCGTAGCAAATATAAATAAAGAAGTAAAAGAATGAATGAATAAATAAATAAATAAGTATAAATAATTGAACGAAATTGGTTAAGCTTGGGAGAAATTTCGGACTGACGAGGTGGAGAGATTTTCCAAGTGAAGAGGTACAGAGATTTTTCCAACTGGAGAGGTGGAGACATTTTCTACACTGACGAGTGCTTAAGCTAATTTATTTTTCTTTAATTTTACTCCTACGTTACTTCAAGTCTTTCAGAACTGAATGAGATCGTCTGACGGTAACGAGAATAAAAGATGCCACCGTCTAGTATTGCGCAGGTAGAAAATCATTTTTTTTTCTTTTCTGGTGAATTTTGGGATACGGTGGCATGAACCTGTAATTGCATTTTTACTGACGGGGTTTTATTTAACGCTTAATATTATTCTAGTGTTGTTGCCGTCTGTCGCCTTCATTAAGGTTGGCCAAGCATTGGAACTGGAGAGGTTTAATGTAGGCTTTGTAAACTTCAATAGGCCGGGGTCGTGCGTGAAGGGAATAGAATCTTTCGCCTCGCGTGTACAAGAATAAAACACGTCGTGGCACTGAATTGCAGGCCAATATTGCACAGGCAGACAGATGTGTGTTTGGAACTTCGGTAGTTAGAGGCAATGGTGTCATAAACTTTGGATCAATTACTTCCGCTCAGGCCGTGGCACCGACCGTCACGGAAAATGGACGAGTTACTGCTAATGGTTTCGGCCGCTTTGCCTCCCTGAGTGGCAGCCGTAGAAGCCAAGGTTTGTATGCGTATCTTTTTACTCCCAAGCCCTTAGTTTGTGACAGTCATTTGTGAGACTAATGGTGAGAGGGATGCATGTTTGTCATGGAAGAAAGTACACACACACACACACACACACACACACACACACACACACACACACACACACACACACACACACACACACACACACACACCAAGCACTGAGACTCCTATGACTCACTCTTGACTCGCCCTTAGATTACTTAAAGCCGTTTTGCATTTGCTGGCATAGAATACCACTGTAGAGTCACCCCGATCAGGAGTGTGAAAAAAAAAAAATGTTCCTAAGAACACAACAATTTTGGCCTACCTTTGACTCTCTAAAATCGGGTCGAAACAGTTCTTTGTAGTTGCCATAATTCTAGTATATGTGTATAATTTTTCTTTTCCTTTCTTTTTTTTCCTACTGTGAATTCGTAACCCCTGTTTTGTCCTCTGCCCCTCGTGGCTGAATGCCATCCATTTCTTAATGCCATTTTGCGAAACCCATAATAATTGAGAAGCGTGTGTGGCTGTGTTGAGAATAAGAGACTGACTAGAGAGTGGATGTGAGTGAGATGGAGGGGGAAAGGAAGAGGGAGAGAGATAGGATAAAGTGGAGAGGGAAAGGAAGAGGGAGAGACAAAGGATGCGATTGAGGGACGGAGTGGAGAGATATATATAAGAGATGGAGGTGTGAGATAAAAGGAGGGCAGCCAAATGGCAAAGTAGGGGATGTGGAGGCGATTTGTTTGTGGCCATCCCTACAGGATTAAGAAGTCGGGCAACAGATAGATGGTAGGTAGATAGTTTGATAGATAGGTAGTTTGGCTGCTCCACCTTACTGCTGAATGCGTTCTATAACCTGGCATGCAGGCTAACTTTATAGGCTAGGTCAAGATATACAGGGGCGGTCCGTAAATAGCGCTACACTAGAAATTCACAGGAAATTCACCTCTGTTTTGGGGACGGCTCAGTCTGCCGATGTGGGCGTGGATATGATAGTGGGAGTAAGAAATGAATAATACAAGTTAGATATTGATAAAGCTGAGTAAGCCGTCCCCACAACACACGAGAAAGCACCTGGCGGAGTGCATGAGGAGCATTATATATGGACCACCTTATATAGCCGTGGCCTTGTAGTTAAACCTTAAAATTCTGATAGTTATTTGTGAACCCCTGATGAGAGTGAAGCCTGGTTGACCTCTTTGCCTCGCTGCTGACTGCACTCTGTAACGTGGCATGCAGGCTAACTAGATTTAATGCTCACCCTCTCCAGCCGTCAGAAACAGGGACTTGCCTAAACCATTTCCCTCTTAGATTAAAGGTATGGGGGAACAGTGGTGCGTTGGTTAACACATTCAGTGTACAACTATAAGAACCCGAGTTGCAGTTCTCTCTCTCTCTCTCTCTCTCTCTCTCTCACACACACACACACACACACACACACACACACACACACACACACAGGATTACTGAATGCAGGTGGGATTATGAAGGCCCTGTCAGGAAAGTTTATGAGAAAGAGAGAGAGAGAGAGAGAGAGAGAGAGAGGATAAACGTGGTTTGAGAGTTAGTGCAGCGGCAGTAGCTTTACACCCGAGCACCAGCTGGCAGAGGGAGGAGGTGAGTTGTGGTGGTAGGCGGCAGGCGTGGTGGTGGATTTGGGGGTGTGGAGTGCTGGGGAGTTTGAGAGTGAAATTAGCTGGTGGGGAGTAGGGTGGTTGGTGTGGTGGGGGTGTAAGGGTGAGTTTAAAGGTGGAATTATTAACCAGGCATTTACAGTAATTCAGGTACTTGAGGCTTGAAGGACGGTAAGTTAGACCGATGATAATATTAGAACCACAAGAGGTCTGTCTCAAGCTGACTCTTTATCTTCAGGCTCTGTCTGTGTTAACTAAATATATATAGATAAAAGCTCGTTATTTGTGTGTGTGTGTGTGTGTGTGTGTGTGTGTACGGAAGTATTTTGGTGAGCTGGCATGCAAAGCGTTAGAGTATAATTATTTATGAATATTCAGTATATCATTGAATTTTATTTTGACTTTTTGCCACGGGAAAGTGATTGCTCTGTCAAACTGCAGCTTCATTTCAGTATTCGTGTGTTTATTTTTTAAATCTTGCACAGTATAATGCCGGACAAAATAAAAAGTTTGCCTTTAATAATATTCACATTCTTTTTCGGGATAAACCTGCATGGTCAATGTGTACAAGTTTTTGTTATATGTTTATTTACCCTGGAGAGTCATGGAGTATTACAGGGGTTGGGCATTCTGTTAATGGCGTGTTACGATGATATAATATATATATATATATATATATATATATATATATATATATATATATATATATATATATATATATATATATATATATATATATATATATATATATATATATATATATATATATATATATAGATATAGATACATATAGATAGATAGATAGATAAATATAAATATATATATATATATATATATATATATATATATATTGTTACGGAACAGAGAAAGATAATGTACACTTTAAGTGAGAATACTGAAAATCACTACTGTCCCGTAAAGTTCCAGGTTCAAAACAAAAGAGTTAGGTAAAACTACAAGTTAAAGTTTAATGCTCAAACTAACAACAAAACATTTAGGACTCATAAGGATAATGTAATGGCAAATAAACAGGTTAAATATATGGTTAACTGCAATAGCCTCTATTAACACGAAATTAGCAAGAGTAAATTTATCTAAGTCAGCCCTGATAAAATGAGATACCAGATAATACTCAGTGAATGCCAGATAAATTATTACAGATACAAATTATTATCAAAAATGACTGACATAAAACCCAACATCAATCTAAAACCTCACTAGGCCTAAGAATCAACCTTATGCTACGCAGTACAAGAAAAAATGACACAACACTTATACTCAAATTACACACAGCTGCTAGATGTTTGGAGATTTCTTTAGCACTCACAAAAATAATATCTGTACAGGGGAGGACAGAGATGTGAACAAAATGAGGAGCAGATCTAAGTGGCAATGATGCAGAGACTGAGCTCATTATATAGGGGCCAGCAGAGCTTGATACAACTTGTAAGAAGGACGCGCAAATGAAGCCATGGGGACAAAAAGCTGAAAATCCCGCTCTGAATAACAGAGAGAACGACTTACTCTACTATAACGGTAGAAGAGGGGGACTGAGGCAGAACACGCTCGTGATCAAACATGCAGCAACTGCGCGTCAAAATCACACAAAGGATGATGAAATCATAGGCTATGTAACACCTCCCCACAAAGAAAAAAGAAATTTACAAAGGAAATTTCTTATTACTCTAAAACAATCTGTATATGGCATTACAGAACATGCAAAAGTCTTTCCTAGTGTTACAAAACATGAGATCTCCCTAGCACGTTCAGTCATAGGTACTTGCCAGTATCCCTTTAACAAATCAAACTTACTTATGTACCTAGCCTTTCCGATCTTGTCTATGCAATCTTCCACACGAGGGAGAGGGTAAGTGTCTGTTTTGGTTATCTGATTAACACGTCTGTAGTCAATGCAAAGCTGCTGTGACCCACCTGGCTTAGGGACTAGAGTGACAGGAGAACTCCACTCGCTCTGACAGGGCTAAATCATCATGTGGTCCAACAGGTAGCCAAGCTCCTTCTGGATGAGAGGAACTTTCACTGGGTTCACACGGTAAGGAGGCAATTTAATTGGCTTTGCGTCTCCAACATCGACATCATGCATCAACACAGTGGTTCTTCCTGGAGTGGCACGGAACACTTGCGGGTACTCCTGCAGTAATGCCGAAAACTCCTGCCTTTCCTTGGGAGGTAGATGAGAAAGCTTAGTCTGGAGATCATTCATGATATCAGGATTCTTCCCCAAACTATCATGCAGGCTCATGCTGCATGGGAGAACTTCACTTGTAGACTCGGGTGGAACAGCTACAGTGCAGACTGGATTATTTTCGTCCCGCCTGTGATATAACTTTAGCATGTTGATGTGACATAGTTGCTTGCTCTTTCTACGATCTGATGTGGCGATGACATAGTTGACATCACTGAGTTTCTTCTCCACGAAATAAGGACCACTAAACTTGGCTTGAAGAGGTTGCCCATGAACCGGTAGC
Source organism: Coenobita brevimanus (assembly GCF_032717465.1). Lineage (NCBI taxonomy): Eukaryota > Metazoa > Arthropoda > Malacostraca > Decapoda > Coenobitidae > Coenobita > Coenobita brevimanus. The sequence continues at coordinate 6,872,264 of NC_136954.1, forward strand.
AGAATCAAAACCTGATCTCCTGGCTGAAAGTGGCGTAACCTGGACTTCATATCATACCAAGTCTTCATCTTCTCCTGAGCAGCTCCTAAATTCTCTCTCGCCAGTTGTAAAGCAGTGGACAGCCGTTCTTTGAACTTCATCACATACTCCAGCAGGTTGACGTCATCTTCCTCCGACAGCCAGCATTCCTTGAGTAACTTAAGGGGTCCTCTTACTTCATGGCCAAACAGTAGTTCAAAAGGTGAGAAGCCCAGTGATTCATTTGGAGTTTCTCTCGCAGCAAATACAACGAATGGAAGACCTTTATCCCAGTCTTTCTGATGTTCCAAACAGTATTTCTTGAGCATCGATTTGAGTGTTTGATGATATCTCTCCAACGCTCCTTGGGTCTGGGGATGGTAAGCTGAAGACGTGATCTGGGTGATGCCCAACTCTTTCAGAGACTGCTTGAAAACATTCGACATGAAATTACTTCCCCGGTCTGACTACCTCCTTGGGCAGACCAAACTTTGTGAAGAACCCTAGCATTTCCTTAACCACGTTCTTTGCTGAGATATTTCTAAGTGGAATGGCTTCAGGATAACGAGTAGCCATATCAATCAGGGTCAACACATAAGAAAATCCTGAAGAAGTCTTAGGAAGAGGGCCCACAATATCCACCAACACACGGGTGAAAGGCGCCTCAAAAGGAGGAATGGGAACTAGAGGTGCAACCTTTTCAGTCTGATTACACTTCCCCACAACTTGACAGGTGTGACAAGACTTACAATACCAGGAAACATCCCTGAAGATACCTGGCCATTAGAAGTGTTTCAGAATGCCTGCCACAGTCTTACTCCAAGGTGTCCTGCCAAACTGGAATCATGAGCCACTCGAATGATATCCTGCCTACAAACACGAGGGATGACAACTTGATGTACAACCTCCCATTCACAGTCGGCTGATGCTGTTGGGGGTCTCCACTTCCTCATAAGTACTCCTGACTTTACATAATAACAAGTAGAAGCACCGGCTGACTCTTCTTCACTGTAAGCAGAGTTAGCTAGACCTTTCAACTCAGGGTCAGCAACCTGCAACTCAACCAACTCTTGACGAGACAAATTATCAACACTATGGGGTACTGCCTCATCTGGTGAGTGGTCCAAATTAGCAAGAAAAGTGTCAGCTAGGATAACATCATCATCATCATTATCCTCTAAATCACCAGTAACTTTAGACTTAGCCCTAGTGACAGCACATGCAGGGAACACATCAGGGACATCACAATCCTGGGACACAGCCACTGGCTCACTAGACAACTGAGGAGCTGGACACACTTGACTTCCACCAATATCATTTCCAAGTAAGAAAGTTACACCTGACATTGGGAGTGTCTCAACCAACCCAACCATAACGGAACCATTAACAAAACCAGACTCTAAATTCACTCTGCACAGAGGGACAGAGAAGTAATTATTCCCTACACCTTGTAAGATTACAGTTTCATCAGAGGAATTAACATTAGAGCCTAGAACACTGGTCAGCATAAGGGATTGGCAAGCACCTGTATCACGATATATTTTAACTGATTTCCTGTCATTACTGTCCAGAGGACTGACAAAACCATCAGACAGGAAATTAGCACATGAACTCTTGAGAGTGTCACCCACGTTACTGCTCAAAAGAGGAGCTCCATCATGAGAATTTAAGTTACCCCTCAAAGCAGGTTCAGTTAACTCAGTTAAAGAATTCTGGGAACTCTCAAGAGTGGACACTAGACCAATTGACTTAATATTTAAAGACTCCTTTATGTTCACATCACGCTGTCTCCTGAAACATCTCTCCGTAGTATGACCAAGCTTACTACAATAAGTACATTTACTTTTCTGAAATCTAGAGGTGAAGCTGGTATTTACTTCCTGAGAAACATCATCATTATTCTCTTTCCTGTTACCTGTACTCTGAGTAGAGGCAACGTACTTACTCTCAGCTTTCCCTTTTTCTCTAGAATATCTCTTGTGAGTGAGAACATACTCATCAACTAAAACTGCAGCATCAGACAAATTATCTATTCTTTTCTCATCAAGATATAGGCTTACATCTTTATAAATACACCTTTTGAAGTCCTCCAGCAAAATCATCTGCTTAAATTTGTCAAAATCAGAATCCACATTCTTAGAATTTAACCACTGCTCTAACAGATCTTTGATTCTTGCATACTTAACATGGGATTGCTTATCTTGCTTGTAAGTTGTCCTAAATTTTACTCTATAGGCTTCAGGAACAAGCTCATAGGCCTTAAGAATCAAGCTCTTAACTACATCATAATTATCAGATTGATCCTGAGGCAAAGATGCATAAGTTACTTGAGCTTTACCGGTGAGAACAGTTTGAAGGAGTACTGGCCAATACTTTTTAGGCCAATTAAAACCTGTAGCTACCCTCTCAAACAACTGAAAATACTTTGTTAAATCAGATTCATTAAAAGGAGGGACAAGTTTAACATTTTTAGCCACATCAAAATCATCAGAGCTAGATGATCCAGTTCCACCTTGTTTCATGCGATACTCATGGTCTGCCTGAATCCTAGCAATTTCAACTTGTGCCTCAGCCTCTTTAGAACGGGCCTCCGCCTCCTTAGCCTTAGTCTCCTGCAGGGCTAGCTGTAACTTAGCTAATTCAATCTGCGTTTGCTCATTTGGAGGAGTTACATTAAACAAGCTTTCATTAATCATGTCAACAATTTGATCTTTAGAATGATGAGAGCGAACAGCAATTCCCAATTGTTGAGCAACAAGCTTAAGTTCATTCTTTGTTCTGTTTTCTATATCACACACTGTTTGCACATTTGACAAAAAATCTTTGGCTTCATCAAGTGTAGTAATAGTAGACATAATTAATAAGTAACAGTCACAAAATACCAAGCAATATCCTTATGATAATATCCTGAATATCCTGATATGAGGTCGCCAAATTTATGTTACGGAACAGAGAAAGATAATGTACACTTTAAGTGAGAATACTGAAAATCACTACTGTCCCGTAAAGTTCCAGGTTCAAAACAAAAGAGTTAGGTAAAATTACAAGTTAAAGTTTAATGCTCAAACTAACAACAAAACATTCAGGACTCATAAGGATAATGTAATGGCAAATAAACAGGTTAAATATATGGTTAACTGCAATAGCCTCTATTAACACGAAATTAGCAAGAGTAAATTTATCTAAGTCAGCCCTGATAAAATGAGATACCAGATAATACTCAGTGAATGCCAGATAAATTATTACAGATACTAACTATTATCAAAAATGACTGACATAAAACCCAACATCAATCAAAAACCTCACTAGGCCTAAGAGTCAACCTTATGCTACACAGTACAAGAAAAAATGCAACAACACTTATACTCAAATTACACACAGCTGCTAGATGTTTGGAGATTTCTTTAGCACTCACAATAATAATATCTGTACAGGGGAGGACAGAGATGTGAACAAAATGAGGAGCAGATCTAAGTGGCAATGATGCAGAGACTGAGCTCATTATATAGGGGCCAGCAGAGCTTGATACAACTTGTAAGAAGGACGCGCAAATGAAGCCATGGGGACAAAAAGCTGAAAATCCCGCTCTGAATAACAGAGAGAACGACTTACTCTACTATAACGGTAGAAGGGGGGGACTGAGGCAGAACACGCTCGTGATCAAACATGCAGCAACTGCGCGTCAAAATCACACAAAGGATGATGAAATCATAGGCTATGTATCAATATATATTATATATATATATATATATATATATATATATATATAGATATATATATATATATATATATATATATATATATATACCGGGTATATATGTAGTTGTTTATGAACACCGACCAAACAGTTTTAGAAATGATACTGAGTGTGGACGTAGTGGTGGTGATGGTCGTTGGTGTAGTAGTGGTGGCGGTGGTGGTGGTGGTGGTGGTGGGTGTAGTGGTGGTTGTAGTGGTGGAGGGTGTAATGGTGGTTGTAGTGGTGGTGGGTGTAGTGGTGGTTGTAGTGGTGGTAGCTAAAATTAATTATTGTCAGTCAGAGTGATGTTATACACTACCTGTCGACAGTGTAATAGACAACATTTTTATTCAGATGTTATTGATAAAATTTAGGGATGGAAAAAGTGCAGAGACAAAAGATGAAACGCGCGCGCGCGCACGCGCGCACGCACGCACGCACACACACACACACACACACACACACACACACACACACACACACACACACACACACGTCAGTATGTATTTCTGTGTGCGTATATGTGAGCGTGTGTATGTGTGTGCGTACATATATGTGTGTGTGTGTATGTGTACATGTGTGTGCATGCCAATCTGTATGTGTGGACGTGTGTGTTTACGTATGCCCGTGTATGTGTGTGTGCATACGTGTGTATGTATGTATGTTTACATGTATGTGTATACTGCACACGTGAATGTGTGTGTGTGTGTGTGTGTGTGTGTGTGTGTGTGTGTTTATGCGTGTACGTGTGTGCATGTGCGCGCGCATATGTTTGTAGGTTTGTGTTCATTTTCAGTCTTTAACTACTTCTTATTTTCTTCCTTTTCGTTATTCTGGTCTCTCCGTACACCAAATACTTGCCCTTTATCCTCCCGCGGCCCCATAGCACCAGGGTTTGAATCCGTGTGCGGGCAGCTGGCGCCACTCGATTGTGGTGTCCATCCACCCTTTGTGGGTGGGTAGACTTAGTGCCAAGGGTTAACACTTAATACCTGCAGTAACCTGGATAATGCAGTGGCTATGTATCCCAGGATAGTGAATGACATCCCACCACTGGCTCAAAGGCCTAAGTTATGGAGATGTGCACGGTGACTCAGCGATACAAGGCACCGCCCATGCCTTTACGTTCTAGCACTTTTTCCCTGTTTCCCTAATCCCCATCCTGTACTTGTTTGCCACCCCTTCCCCTTCACTTTATTTTCCTGTCTCATCCATATGCCACTTCTTCCTCTCTCCCCCACTGCCTTTGCCTCTTCTCTTTCCCCTTTCCTCTGCCCCCTTCCGTAATTCCTCTCCGTTCCCTTCCCCGTCATTATCCTCCTGCCTCTCCCTTTCATCCTTCCTTCTTCCTTCTCTCCACTACCTTTCCTCCATCTCCTTGCCCTCCCCCCTTCCTTCACCTGTGTAGCCGAGAGTGGTTTTCTTTGTACCGACACCCCTTGCTCCTTGGCTTTCCAACTTTCCCTCTCTTACACTTGTCTTCCTTACCTTCCTCCACTGTCCAGGATCTCTCCTCCTCTCCCCCGTTTTCCCTTCTCCTCTCTGTTTTGTAAGTCGTTCATCTCCTCTCTTTCTTCTGTTCACCTCCCTCTCTTCTCCCTCATTCCCCTCACTCATCTTCCCCCTCCACCATTCGACCATCACTAGCCCTCTTTCCTCCCCAAGCTTCCTCCTTCCCTCTCTTCTTCCCTGCATTTTCCCCTTCCCCTCCTCCTCCTTCTCCAGCTTCCTCTATCTTGCCCCTCTCTTTCCTTCCTCACCTTTCCATTCTTTCCTCCTCCTCCTCTCCATCCTCCCCCCCTTTCCTCCCATCCCGTCACCCTCGCCCATCTCTCCTTCCACAGCTTCCTCTTCCCCCATTCCATCCTTTCTCCCCCATTCTCTCCTTGCTTTCCCATTTCTCTTTCGTTCCTTCCTCCTTTCCTTTCCCCTGTCTTTCTTTCCTCCTTCTTCTTCCTTCCATTTCATCCTCATCCTTTCCTTTTTAATTTCTTCCTCCTCTCATTTCCTTATCTCTAATTTCTACCCCATTCCTCTTTCTTTCCTCCGCTCCCTCTCTCCTCTATTCTTTCCATTTTCCTCGCTTTCCTCATTCTTTTCCTCCTCCTCCTCCCTTCCCATTTTTTTCCTTTCTTCTACCTTTTCCTTCCACCTCCTTTTCTTCATTTCTTCCTCCGCCCATTCCCCCTTTTTCCCTTCCTCCCTCCTCCTCCTTTTCATTTCCTCCTTCATTTCCCTTTCGTCCTCCTCCATTTCCTGTCTTTCCTTCCTACCACCTCTTCCTTCCTCACTCTCCCACCACCACACTACCACACCGCACCCCGAGAGTGGTTTTCGCTGTAGAGACGCACATTATCCCCGTCAATTGTTCAAAGGAGAGCTAATCGTCCGGTTCGTTAGACCACTTTAAGTACGGCCGGGAAAATTTACATAGTAAAGGCTCCTGAGAGGGTATAATTTTCGAGACGTGGTAATTTTTCTACCCCCTTCCCCGGCAAAAGTTAAAAAAATGCAAATGTAAGTTATGTGCGCCTGGTTACTGTTTCTTCCTGCTAGGTTATGCTGGTTGGTTTGTCTTTATTTTTTCTCTGTTTACGTATTTTGTGTCTCTGAGTCTTTAGCTGCATATTCCTCTTCTTTTGTAGTCGTTAGTCTTTACCTTTATTCTGTTGTCCATAGTCTTTAGGTTTTACTAGTTTTTATACCTTCCTCTTTTATGTTGTTACGATGCTTGTTCGGCAGTTTTATTTTCATTATTTTTATTTATTTATTTTCTCCTACATTTTATTTTCATTATTTATTTGTTTATTTTCCCCTCCTACACTTTATTTTCAGTGTTTATATATTTATTTATCTGTTTTCTCCTACACTTTCCACTCCCACCTTTCCACTGGCTGAGTTTGACTTTCGTTTTTCATGTTTTACTTTCTTTTTAATACATACTTCTCGGTTTTCTGGATTGCTTGCTGTATTTTGAGTTTTTAAAATGAACTAGCATCATCAGCGCTCTTTAACTTACTCATCCTTGGTTTCGTTGGCTGTGTTCATTTTTTGCACCCGCACAAATCAAGCGAGAGCTGTTGCAACAATCGCCCAACCAATCGGCAGAGACAGAGCAATTAGTAGAACAGATATAAACGAGTGATATGCAAAATACCTAAAGAAGAGGTGTTACGTATTCCCCCGAACAAAAAAACGACCCATTATCCTATTCACACATGTTTTTTGCTTGATTATGTTATTATTCTGACACCAGATTATTTTTTTTTTTTTATTCTGCCGACAGACTGTTCATTCTTGATACCTTGAGACCAGGTTACTTACGCTGCCGCCAGACAATTTTATTCATTCTGCAGGGAAGTCTCCAAGACAAAATTAGAGTATCGTGCAGCATTCTCGTTGTCAGTGAACGGTTCCTAGCATCATTTTCGTTGCGATTTATTCCGCATAACACACCAAGACATTGTTGTTTATGTTTTTTATACATTTTTTTATTACTTCGTTTGCCTCAGCAACCTATAGCCGTGAGCAAAAGTTCGCTGACAGTCCTCCTCCAGCACTGTGTCCCGCCTTCCGTAACCTCCGTGCCTCCCCAAACAACGGACAGCATCCATCCTTCTCATACTCCTTTGTAGATGATCCATTACAAGTGGAAATGTTGGCTGGGAGAGACACAGGTTACAGCTTGAAGTGTGTATTTTCTCACACGTTTCGGGCTACACAGAACCCAACACAACTCCTGAAGATGGGTTCTGGGTTGCCCGAAACGGTAGAGAAAATATAGAGTTCAAGCTGTAACCTGTGTCTCTCCCACCCAACATTTCACACTCCTTTGTTGTGTGCTTCATATTGCTGGTACGTAAAGATCCGTGGTCTCGTCTGGTAAGGAAACTCACTAGCACCTCTTCATTAGCGATTTATTTTTTGATATGGCTGGTTAATATGGCTTTGTACATAGTTTATGCAGAGTATGGAGACATCAGAAGGATTTATATAACACAGGCGATGGCAGTAAGAGGTAACAAGCTAAAAAAGTCTCTTAGGAAAAGGTGTTAGGGAGCTTTTTAAACCGACGAGAACACGGGCTAAAGTCCATGTAGCATCTTCCAAAGTCACAGCCGGTAGAGAGGAGATGAAAATTATGTAATGAATACAAAATGTTAAGGAGAATGTACTGTGAAATATCCTAGAATTCGGCCATTGTGTTTGGGCAGGATATCTTGAAGACAGGCACTTCGCCAAAATGTGCCCTCTCCTCCTCCCCCCCCCTAAATAAAATAATTGATTAATTTAAAAAATCTTTCCCTGCCCTAAATCGATAAAGAGGGTAATTATATTCCTGGTGACGGTAGGCAATTTATTCAGCTGCAGGAAAACCCTCAGAGGTGTAACAAGGCCATTGTACTAAGTCAGGGATCGCAGAGATGGGTTCAGTACTTGACCTTAATATGCTAAATACGGGTCCATATTCTCGTCAGTGCAGGAAGCTCCCTTACATCATTTCCTAAGCGATTTATATGTCATTTTTCATTTTACTGCCCTCTTCTGTTAAATAAGTCCATCTAATGTCTCCATATTCTGGATAAACAACGTACAAAAGGATATTCACCAGCCATATCCAAAAATGAATCTGTAGGGAAGAGATGGTAGGAGCCTCCTTCGACAAGAATGCGGGCCATTGTCTTCCCTAAAAAATAAATAAATAAATAAATAATTAAAATAAGAAACAATGGACACGACTTTTTTTTATTTTCACTATAGTTACACTGATAGAAAAATAAAAAATAAAAACTTTGACAGGGATATTATGGTAGATCAGGGAATCGCTAAGATAGGAGCTTTGCCAATAATCATGTGCTAAAGCCTTCCAGTTTCGCCCCCATAAACAATTATTAAAGAGAATTTGTCACTAAATCCGGATATTGCAAGGCTTTTCATCGGCATCAGCACACGGATATTGCAACGAGGAATTGTGTGTTGCAGATACCTAGTGTCTGTCTGTGTCTTTATTTTCATCAATCTTTTTGTCCAAGGCTGCATCGCGTGAGGGCTCCTGTAGTTGAGAGTCGCAGTGAGGAAAAGTGTAATTTCAGTGGAATGAGGAAAGGTGTGTAACAGGACTTGAGCGTGTATGTCTCTCTGTGTGTCTGCCTGACGTTCTATCGCCGTGTCTGTCTGCCTGTCATTCTATCTCCCTGTCATTCTGTCGCCCCGTCTGTCTGTCTGTTGCGTGACGTGTTAGGTGAGGGGCAGGGTAGTCAAGTATGGCAATGAGGAAATGTGTTGTTGGACATAAGTATCTGTCTGTCCGTCTGATTCCTCTGTGTACGGTATCTGTCTTTTTGTCTGTCTGACTATCTATCTATCTATCTGTGTGTATTTTGTGTGGTGGTCTTGTTGAGAATCGCAGTGAGGAAGTGTGTTTTGTAGGATTTGAGTATGTCTGTCAGCCTATCTGTCTGTCAGCCAGTCAGTGGATCTGTCTATTGCCTAACGCTGCATCCTGTGAGAGGTGGCCTGGTTGAGTATCTTAGTAAAGAAATGGGGTCTGTACGGCGTTGAGGAAAGATGTGTTGTAGGAAAACGGGTATTGAAATGGGAAAATAAGTTGACTATTGCAAGGGATACAAATGGCTGTTTTAATAAGAAATGGCTGTTTAAATGAAAAATGTCTGTTTAGATAAGAAATATCTGTTTAGATAAGAAATGGCTGTTTAGAAAAGAAATGGCTGTTTAGAAAAGAAATGGCTGTTTAGATGAGAAATGGCAATTTAGGTAAGAAATGGCTGTTTAGATAAGGAATGACTTCAGGTAAGAAATGGCAGTTTAGGTAAGAAATGGCTGTTTAGATAAGAAATGGCTGTTTAGATAAGAAATAGCTGTTTAGATCAGAAATGGCTTTTTAGATAAGAAATAGCTGATTAGGTAAGAAATGGCTGTTTATATGAGAAATGGCTGTTTATATGAGAAATAGCTGTTTAGATAAGAAATTGATTGTTTAATTAATAAATAGCTGTTTTAATAAGGAGTTACCGGTAGCGGAAGACGAACTCTGAACTGCTAACGAAATGTGTCTGAGAGAAAGTGGATATTGAAATGGAGAAATACGTTTAGCAGAAAATTCGTGCCCAGATTCGCACACGACTTTAGGATTGATTTCGTGTTGTAATTTGCCGTTTATTTTTGCAAGAAGGGCAAGGAATATGAAGAATTGCAGGAAGGACAAGGAGAATATAGAATCTTTCTAGGTCACTTGTTATACGTGCAAAATCAGTTATTATTTACTAGAGAAAAATTATATCAAGAAAATATTTCTTACTGGAAAAAAAAAAAAAAAAACGTAAAAAGAAAAGTTACGACATGCGGTGGTTCGGAAAAATGTGGCAGCATCCCGCCCTTGAAAAACGCAAGGCGGAAATGAGTCGCAGAAACAATGCTGAAATTAGGAAATGTGTGTAACGGGAACCAGAGGCTGAAATGAAGGCAATTGTTTAGGAGGATACTGATACATATATGTTAAAATGGTTGAAGCAGAGATGGGCGAGTGAAATAAGTGTGTGTGTGTGTGTGTGTGTGTGTGTGTGAAGAATGAACTATCAGAATAAGAAAATGTGTGTGTAGGAAAAGAACGAAGTATCAGAATATGTGTACAGGTGAACATAGACCTAGCTCAGGACTAGGAACTTGTGTCTTTTTCAGGGCAAAAGCTGAATTTTCATGTCAGATCTTTGTGATGATGTCCTGGTGTTTTAAAAGGAATTATGGGTAAACCTATTCGAACATCTCATCATTAAGAAGGTATTTCCTGTAATGTATGAGGGTAAACTGATTTCATTGTTTTCGGATTCTGATATTCATTACTCACTATTTGTTTTCATATAAATGGAAATCTGAAAATGACATTTTAAGCATATAAATTGCTTAGACACTAATAGTTCTGGTTTATATATACACTCATAAATTCGTCTGTTATGAATATTTAGTAATAATTATCAGATCAGGGCAACGTCAAGACTTTCCAAAGCAAACTCCATCCACCTCCCTCGTTAAATGCCTTCCTGTTCGCTTATGTACCAGAATACTAAGTGAATAAATAAACAAATAAATGAAAATAGGTATCGTATCTTGAAATTTGAAAATGGGTATTGATATCATACCGTGATTTTAATAGGTGAAAATTGAAATGAAGAACTTAGCACTGAGTTGAAAATACGGGTGTACCAGAAGTCGAACAATGGAAAAAAAAATTGCGTTCAAGAAAATGGATATTGAAAGACATAAAATCGTTTAGGAAAAGAATTTGATATAGAAAATAGGAAACGTATTTAACAGGAGACTTGCTTCCAGCCTTCCTCCTCTCGGCTTCCCTCTCCCACGCCACCCTCCATCATTTCCTACCCCCATCTTCGCAGACTGGTAACACGCAAGAATAAGCGAAGTATTGCTAAACGAAATATTACATCACATTTGTCACAAGGTTAGTAGTCGCTCAGCTATGGATGTGAAGTTTGGTGGATGAATGATTGAAGAAAAAAAATAATCAGGAAAACTAATACACAACGTTCCCCTTCAGGTCGGTGGCGTAGCTTTCTTTGATCATATTGTCAAAACTGAGTGAACGACAGTGTTGAAGAACCCTTAATCTTTATGAAAATTTCTGAAAATGTGATGACGACAGTACACAATATCAAATTTCTCTTTACCGTTGCTGTCTGCACTCTGTAATGTGGGATGGAGGCTGGTCACATCTAGTAAAATGCAAGTGTTACATAAATGACCGTAAAAAGTATGAAGTATGCTTACACTTTTGCGCATTAAGTAAAAAAAAAAAAAAGTTTCTTATTACTTAAGTGCTGCTCTCTCCTGACAATATTATATCCAGCTTCTGAGCGAGTTTCCGAAATAGGAATGTTAGATAGTTCTTTCATTTACCCATTAACTTGTTTTCTTTGTGTCCGACTCTGGGCATAGGCTTAACAGCCCGTTCCCTGAGGTCCAGCAGAACTCTTCCTGGCTTCATCTACAAATGTCCCCACTTCGGCGCTAACACCCACCGTCCTTATATTTAATTCATGCAAGGAAGTCTCATACAAGACTTCTGTATTGGTATTAGTGAGGGTGTTTTTATGACATTACGGCGGGTCTTACAGTAGATCAGTAAACTCTACTTTAACGAAATTCAAGCCCCCAAACTATTCCCTGTCCCAGCCGGAATTCGAACCTGAGTCCATTGTGAATGAAGGCCACCTCTCTAGCTCCTTGGCCACCGCCTCCCGCAAATCTCCTTAAAGCTCAATAAAACCGTCTGGAGGAAGCAAGAAAGACATATATGAAGAAACTGTCACTAAAATGCAAGAGTTGAGCTGAAGAAAGTTTGTAAATATGGGTAAAGTGTGTACGCCTCACGTCTCCCTGAAGTTACGCAGTTTTCCCTCTGATAAAGTTTTCTGTGTCTTTTAATTAGGGTTATAACTCCTGTTTGCTGTGTGTGTGTGTGTGTGTGTGTGTGAAATACAATACATATAGCTCTCAGGTCCATCTACACAATCCTAGCGTCGCTACTTACTATTCCAACTTACTACTCCAGTGATTGTAGGACGAGTGATTGTGTAGAATAACCCGTGGACGCTTGACTGAGTGACGAACGGGTTTCAGAGAGATAGATAAAATTTATAGTGGGCCGAGGGACAGGGAAACACGAGCTGTTTTCGTGGGCTTACTTTGGCCGATAATTGTGTCCATCAATATTCTGGTCAGGATATTGAGTAATCACCCACGAGGATCCATCTGTCTGTCTGGACGCCCGGGAAATGGACGGGCAAATTGTTTTCCTCCAAGATAGGAAAGGTTGGGGCGCCACACGTACGTACAGCCGCCATCAAAAGTCCTGTCGCAGCTCTTGTTTTCCTCCCCGTGGTTTGCGACAGTGTGGTGAATCCGCAGTAACTGACACTAATGGATTTATTTTGCTATAGATATTTACCTTTAGATCGGTTTCATTAGTGTCGACTGCTGAGGATTCTCCACACTAACTGTTGCAGACCGTGGAGAGAGAGAGAGAGAGAGAGAGAGAGAGAGAGAGAGAGAGAGAGAGAGAGAGAGAGAGAGAGAGAGAGAGAAAGAGGCGACAGGACTTTTGATGGTCGCTATACACACGTCCTCGTTTGACTACATGTACACTGATTATACACACACACACACACACACACACACACACATTCTCTCTCTCTCTCTCTCTCTCTCTTTCTCTCTCTGCACTGTGCCAGTATTTAGCGTGCCTTTTTGAAAGTTAATTGTGTATATCTTGTCTCATGTGACAAAGGAAGCTGCTCAACACCTTATCACCTTTTCTTATCACACCATAATCTTCTCGTGTGTCATGTATATCACTTTATTACCAACGTAGTTTTAGATCCAATCTGTAGAATAAATCGCAAGGGAGGAGGCGCTAGGAAACCACGCAAACGTACCAGACGTGAGATACTCAAGCTTACGATCGTCTTGTCGTAATTTAGATTTGTTTTCGCTGGAAGGACAAGGAAGGAAGAATGTTTCCAAGACCCGTATTCTCGTTGGTTAAGGAAGCTCCCTAATACCTTTTCCTTAGCGATTTATTTTGCTTTTTACACCATGCAGTCCTATTCTTTGTTACTTAAGTCATTCTAATATCACCCTGTTCTGCAAAATGATATTAAATAGCCGTATCCAAAACTTTATCGGTAAGGAAGAGGTGTCAAGAAGCTTCCTTAACTAGCGAGCATACGGGTCTGGGTGTGTAGAATATGTTTATTTTATCCTCGATACAGCCCAATCATGTTTTATTCCACAGAGTAAAGGATTTTTAATAGTACAGATAGTGAATGTCTTAACCCATCCATTTCGAACTGTCTCGCCGAGTCTTATTAAAATCGTTCAGAGGCAGCAAGAATAAATTAAGTAAACCAAAATAATATGGTGATGGTGTGGTGGGGGGACAGGGCAGGGTTTATAGGCTACTGGTGCTGGTGTGTCACGGGGTTTTTAAAATAAATGCAAATATTATTTAATTGATAATAATATTCAATAATATTGAAGAGCAGGGACAATGATTGTCTTACTAAATCAAGCAACGATTACTTTACGCTGACTTGCTTCGCACGATTCTCTAAGAACGAGAATTCATAAACTTTCTCAACAGTACACAGCAGAGACTAATTACTCAATTGCTGTTACTGTTAGCCTCTGGAGAAAGTTACTTCACCCCTGACAATAAATAACTAATACTAATAATATCAGGTTCTTGCTGATGCTTAACTCCCAGGTGGCACAACGGATTTTAAGCTTAATACACAAGACTGGCCTAAGTACCAGTTATGAATGGCAAACGTTTATGCAAGCTAGGAGCTATAAGAGGAATAAGCTTAATTGCGGAGAAATGAAACAAGAGTTTACGTTACATTAAGCTCAAAAAAAGAACTGTTAAATTTATTGATTACAAAATAAATTTAACGTTACATTTCAAAATCAAATTAATGAGATGGCACTCACTCACTCACACAAGAGCTAAATCCTTACGCCTAGGAAAAACACCTTAACTAAACTCTTAAGACTAGGAAAACGAAAAGAAATACTGGTCGATGAATGCTGTGTATCACCCAAGTCAAGGGTGGGAGCGTGGAGCTGTGGTCTAGTGGAGCTTGGGTTGACCTCTCACACTGCTGGAGCACAGAACCTCTCTCCATGAAAGCAAACACTGGACTGAGTAAGTCGTGGGAAAGAAAAGGGGAGCACTAGACCGCATTTTTTAACGGTCGAGTGAGCGAAACGCGCCCAAAACAAATCGCTCAGCGGAAGCGCTAATGTCTCACACAAAGACGATCACGTATGACAATGAAAAATTGATTTGACAAAGCTTCCGTCCGAATGAGCGGTTAACTGAACGATAAACTGGGATTCCACTTGAGTTCACGGTTTCCCACAAAGCCAATGTCACTAGCCGACTCGTGACATTACGCCCCATCGAAATCAAATTTTTTTTCCTTCAGAAAAAAGATTTCAATATGCATACATATAAATCCTAGCTCAGTCACACAAGATTCACACTGTGGTGTGTGTGCTATCCTGCTACAGGAGAAAGTCGCAGTCGCCAGTGAGCGAAAAACCTTGTATTTACGTTAATAGAAGCAAGCTTGAGGGAAAAACTCCGTGACGACGGTGAAAATCCTGTACTCAGGTCAAACTGAGCGAAAAGTCGCTACATTTACACTGACAACTAATTGTTGTGTAGCGTGGTGTATGTAATACACGGTGTAGGCGTGACAGTTGTAGAGTAACTGTACCTACGTGTAAAATGACACAGTAAATAATAATATGGCAACGACGAAGGCAGAGGAGAAGAGGCGGCAGCGTGCGGCAGACGATCAGCTGGCCCGCACAGCAAAACTGCTACACCCATTGCTGTACTTGCAAAACCAATTAAGGTGGAGCATCAAAAGTGTCAATGAGACAAAATTCTTATTATGTTACAATTACTCTCTCTGCCTAGCAATCAGTACATGCTATGAAAAGTACGCTCTAGCTGAAAAATACAAGTGACAGCCTAAGCTTCGTACATTCGAGGTCGCCATTAATTATAGCACACGATTAGTGTCGGCAGGTTGAGAATCCTTGTGCAAACTCGGGTCTTCCATAGCCTCCAACTGCACATGGGTCCTCAACCTGTGCCTTAACCTACAGTACTTATATTAATATCGGGGGCTGAGAATCCTTGTGCAAACTCGGGTCTTCCATAGCCTCGAGTCGCCTCTGCGGAGTTCTCTCTCGAACTTCTCCCTTAACCTACAGTACTTATATTAGTATCGGGGAGCTGAGAATCCTTGTGCAAACTCGGGTCTTCCATAGCCTCGAGTCGCCTCTGCGGAGTTCTCTCTCGAACTTCCCCCTTAACCTACAGTACTTATATTAGTATCGGGGAGCTGAGAATCCTTGTGCAAACTCGGGTCTTCCATAGCCTCGAGTCGCCTCTGCGGAGTTCTCTCTCGAACTTCCCCCTTAACCTACAGTACTTATATTAGTATCGGGGAGCTGAGAATCCTTGTGCAAACTCGGGTCTTCCATAGCCTCGAGTCGCCTCTGCGGAGTTCTCACTTCCCCCTTAACCTACAGTACACGTGTATGTACAGGCCCTGGACATACTGTGTCCTGTGGGACCAACAAGTGAGACATCAGGTCTACACTTTTGACTGGGAACCAGGCTGGTCCTTGGATTACTCAGATCTCTGAGCATGCCTATCACGGAACCCAGCATACACCAACTGCCCATGTTAGTCAGCAGTTAGCAGGCGAGACATCAGGTCTGCAACTACGTTATCACTTCCCTTGATGTATCTCACAACAAGGTTAAACTGCTGTAAATACAGTGTCCAGCGTGTCAGTCTTGGTCGTGCTAAGACTAGTGAGTGGCATATGGTCAGTTTCCAGAGTAAATGATGCCCCAAATAAATAATAATAATATTTTTTAACACCATCAACCACAGCCAAGAGTTCTTTCTCAACAGTGCTGTAATTCCTCTCGGCGGGTTTTAGCCTACGGCTGTGGTATGCCACTGGGAAGATTCCACCCTCCGATTCCTGCATCAATACGGCACCTACTCCATCTTGTGAAGGATCAGTGCACAGTATGAAAGGTTTGCTGGAATCAGGCAACTGCAAGATAGGCTTCTTGCACAACATATTCTTGAGGGTGGCAAAAGATCTCTCTTGCGCTTCTCCCCATTCAATGGTGTTTGGAGCATATTTCCGTAGCACTTCGTACAACAGTTGGGCAATGAGAGCAAAGTTGGGGATAAAACTCCTATAATATCCCACTAGGCCAAGGAATGCCCTAACCTGTTTCATGGTCACGGGTCTCGGGGCTTCTCTAACCTTCCTGATCTTGTCACCCTGACACCTGCAGTGATTGTTGTCAACAATATGTCCGAGGAACTTCACCTCACTGTGAGCAATCTTGCATTTGCTAGGCTTCACAGTTGTGTTGAGACTCTGGAGTCTACTGAAGATAATTTCCAGGAGTCTGAGGTGCTCCTCCAACGTGGCGGAATGAACGAGGACATCGTCAACGAACATCTCTACTCCTACAATACCATGGAGCACTTGTCTCATGGCACGATTGAATACTGCTGGGGAATTGGTAAGTCCAAATGGGAGGACTTTATACTGGTACAACCTCCTAGGAGTAGCAAAGGCAGTGAACTGATGACTCTCAGGATGAAGAGGAATCTGGAAGAATCCCTTCGCTAGGTTGAGCTTCGTGAAATATCGTGACCCTGCCAGCTTGGAGAAGATGGCAATATGGTCACCCATTGGCTCAGCATCCAATTTGGTGATTGCATTGAGCCTTCTATAGTCGCCACAAATCCTGACTCCACCATCTTTCTTGCGGACTACTACCATCGGACTACAGTAAGGAGATGAGGACTTTTCGATAATGCCTGCAGTCTCCACGTCAGCAGTTTCCTTATCTACTGCATCCTGTAGTTGCATGGGAATCGGATATGGCTTAACCTTTATAGGAGCATTGCTGGTCAACTCAATTTTATGACATGCAACCTTTGCAAGTCTAGGTTGGTCTGAGAAGACATCAGCATACTGACAGAGCAGTGACCTTAAGGCATTTTGGTCTCCTACCGCTAAATCAGGGTTAAGTAAAACATCTCCGACAGTCTCTTCCTGATGGGACTGAGCGGTTAAGGGCTTGTCATCATGGTCATCAGCTGGGATCACCGCAGCTGCCCCGGTTTCTTCCAGTGGCTGGTCACTATCATCAGCTACTCGTAGGCCAGTCTCCTCGGGGTCTGACTCATGATAAACCTTCAACATGTTAATGTGGAACCTTTTACGAAGATTCTCCATCTGAATTATGTAGTTGAGGTCTGGAATGCGCTCTGCTACATCAAATGGACCCTTCCACTGCGCCAACAACTTGTTCTGGGCAGTGGGGAGTAATACCAAGCATTTATCGCCTGGACTAAACTTCCGAAGCTTTGCCTTCTTATCGTAATAATCCTTTTGAACTTCACGCGCCTTGATCAGTTCTTCCTTAGCTAGCTCACACGTCGACTGGAGGCGGTCAGCCAAATCAAGGACGTAGGTGTAGGTGGTCTTGACTTCAGGGTTGGGTTCTTCATCGTCCCATAACTCACGAAGGACTTGAAGTGGGCCCTGGACCGACCTTCCATACACCAGTTCAAAGGGTGAGAATTTCAATGAATGCTGTGGGGCTTCTCGATAAGCAAACAGAAGAGGAGCAATGAACCGTGGCCATTCCTTTGGCTGTTCGGCGGTCATGCGCCTCAACATCTTCTTGAGAGTTCCATTGAACCTCACACAACCCGTTACACATGGGATGATACGGCGTAGTCCGTAAGCCTCGGATGGACAGCAACCTGAACGCTTCGTTCATCATTGCTGAAGTGAACTGCGAACCCCGGTCGCTTAAGACCTCCTTAGGGATACCTACATGACAGAACACTTCAATTAATGCCTCAGCAACAGTGACGGCCTCTATATTCTTAAGGGCCACGGCTTCAGGCCACCGTGTGCTGAAATCAACAATAGTAAGGATATACTTTGATCCATCACTAACCCTAGGGGAGATTGGCCCAACTATGTCAACTGCTACTCTCTCGAACGGTTCAGAGTTTATGAGCATTGGTTTCAGTGGCTCAGGACGGACACATCACAGGAACGTTATTTCCCGTCCCATTCCTGGCCAGAAAAAGTCAGCATGGATGCGGTCAGAGGTCTTCTTTTGACCCATGTGACCTCCCATCGCTGAACAATGACCTAATTCAAAGACTGCTCGGCGATACTTTGCAGGAACGACAAACTGCAGTTGAACCTCACCCTGGGGTGTCTGTGACTCACGGTACAGCCGTCCTCGCTTACGAAGGAACCTGGCTTGTCATCCCCATGAATACTTGATCACTTTACCCTCCAGCTTCTTGCGCACTGAGGCAAGTGTCGAGTCAGTCTGTTGCTCTTGGACAACATCTTGACTACGAATCAGATCTTGCGGCGTTACGACGGTCAACGGAGTGACGCGATTTGGAGCCTTGGCCATGGCTCGTGTTACTGCAGCAGCCGAAGTCTGAGTAGCAACATCTACGGCGCAACTATTTTTGACGCCAGGTATGTTGCCTAATATGAGGTCAAATAAAGGTTCTGGCATGACAACTGCAGCTGTCAGGCCAGTGAAAAATGGAGACGCCACCTGGATACGTGCCTCAGGGAACAATCTCACTGATCCATCAATAAGTCTAACTTGGATCTGTCGACCTGTATACTCATCAGGCCGAACTAAACTCTGCTTAACAGAGCAACCTGAGGAACCATTGTCCCTCAGAACATTTACAGAAACACCTCCCACAGACCCTGGCTGAACAAGAACGGCAGTGTTGCTGGTGGAAGGGTCTGAGGAGGTAGTAGCCAGTCATTCATGAGACTGCGGAACAACCGATGCAGCAAATGTGGCGCCCTGGGAACTAGGTGTCTGAGGAGTCGTACTCACCATCTTAGGAGGTGGAGCATTGACTACCTGTAGAGGAGAGTTCATGGTCGGAGGGGGACTTGTGAACTGTTGGGAAGTACCTGAACTGGTAGAGATGGCACCACCGGGTACTTGTTGTGGATTGAAGGCTGCATTTGCCTCCTGCCTCCGATACACTAATTGACCTGACTGAGGGTTACATGGCTTGTCCTTGTATTGCTGCTGCTGCTTGGGGAACTGCTGCTGGTTGGGGTGCTTGTTGTACCGCTTCCAAGCAGGCTGCTGTGTATTTTGCCCCTGGTCCTTCTGCTGTTTGCTTGGACCTTGGCCATTACTCTGAGAACGGCCTTGGTGCTGGGATTCAGTCTGAGACGGCTTCCCAGACTTGGCAGTATCTTTTCTGCTGTTCCAGGAGTTTTGCTTACGAGTTTGATACCCGTATGCAGTAAAGAATGCGTCAGCCTTTTCTGCCATTTGGCTGGCATCTTTCACCTGGCAGATCTTAAGCTGTGCTATGAGCTCAGCAGGCCACGACCTCTCTAGCTGTGTACGCAGCATAAGGTCAATTATCCCCTCATGCGTGGAAGGAGTTTCATCTTTCTCCATCCACTCACCTAAGTAAGCAGTGAGACGGTCGAGGAACTGAACAGCTGTCTCCTTGTCTTGGAGACGAGCTCGCATGAACTGAACTTTGGCGTCGTCTACTGTGAGACCATACGCCTTAATGAGTGCAGCTTTCATCATCTCATACGTGAGATTGTCTCCACGAATTCTGTGGAGAATATCGAGGGCAGGGCCCTCAAATAAACTAAGAAATTGGAGCCGCTTAGCTGCCTCATCCAGTTGATACATATCTGCTATGTCCTCAAAACGAGCTATGTACGGCTCGATTCGCTCGCCTTCCTTGTATGAAGGAAGCTTGATGCATGGGGTCGCCAGGACATGTGCAGGGAGAATGCTCGTGGAGCTTGGGCCAACTGCACCGAATGTGTCTGAAGCCAAGGAATCTCGCTTGAGCTTCAGCATTTCATATTCGTGTTTTTCACGTGCTTCTCGCTCGGCACGTTTGTGCTCTCGTTCTCTCTCGCGTTGTTCACGCTCGTATTCGCGCTGTTCTCGCTCTTGTACTAGCTCGAGTTCACGTTGTTTTTGCTCGTATTCGCGCTGTTCTCGCGCGTGTTCGCGTTGGATTCTACGCTCTTCACGAGGATCTTTCTCACGTTCTTGCTCGTAATTAAACCATGAGAGAACGTAACTCTGAATTTTCTCTGGGTCTGTGAGGCCCATATCTTTGGCTTCCTGTACATAAGCACTGGCTGCCATGATGCTAGCTCAGTTTAAATAACTAGCGACTCAGTACTGACTGCTTCACAAACAAATGCTAATAAACACAAGTAAAGAATACAGACACAATCTAGTGGTGACCATCTTATCTAGTTAACTGGAAAGGAATAAAGCAAAAATGCAAATAACTGAGAAGACTCAATAATTAACACAATGGGTACGGCGGCTACCCTGGAGCGAATAAAATCATCTGGCATTACCAAAAATAAAGTACTAAATAGAGTTAAGTACTCTGTGGATTAATAAAGCAAAAATTCACTTGCTAAATTAACGGTAAACACCAGTAAACTTGTGTCTATAAACTTTAATGATAAATTCCTAAATATGAACGAGTGAGTAGCTTTAGAGCTAGGAGTTAATATCCTGGCGAGGTCGCCAATTGTCACGGGGTTTTTAAAATAAATGCAAATATTATTTAATTGATAATAATATTCAATAATATTGAAGAGCAGGGACAATGATTGTCTTACTAAATCAAGCAACGATTACTTTACGCTGACTTGCTTCGCACGATTCTCCAAGAACGAGAATTTATAAACTTTCTCAACAGTACACAGCAGAGACTAATTACTCAATTGCTGTTACTGTTAGCCTCTGGAGAAAGTTACTTCACCCCTGACAATAAATAACTAATACTAATAATATCAGGTTCTTGCTGATGCTTAACTCCTAGGTGGCACAACGGATTTTAAGCTTAATACACAAGACTGGCCTAAGTACCAGTTATGAATGGCAAACGTTTATGCAAGCTAGGAGCTATAAGAGGAATAAGCTTAATTGCGGAGAAATGAAACAAGAGTTCACATTACATTAAGCTCAAAAAAAGAACTGTTAAATTTATTGATTACAAAATAAATTTAATGTTTCATTTCAAAATCAAATTAATGAGATCGCACTCGCTCACTCACACAAGAGCTAAATCCTTACGCCTAGGAAAAACACCTTAACTAAACTCTTAAGACTAGGAAAACGAAAAGAAATACTGGTCGATGAATGCTGTGTATCACCCAAATCAAGGGTGGGAGCGTGGAGCTGTAGTCTAGTGGAGCTTGGGTTGACCTCTCACACTGGTGGAGCACAGAACCTCTCTCCGTCAAAGCAAACACTGGACTGAGTAAGTCGTGGGAAAGAAAAGGGGAGCACTAGACCGCATTTTTTAACGGTCGAGTGAGCGAAACGCGCCCAAAACAAATCGCTCAGTGGAAGCGCTAATGTCTCACACAAAGACGATCACGTATGACAATGAAAAATTGATTTGACAAAGTTTCCGTCCGAATGAGCGGTTAACTGAACGATAAACTGGGATTCCACTTGAGTTCGCGGTTTCCCACAAAAGCCAGTGTCACTAGCCGACTCGTGACATGGTGCAATGTGTGAATTGTTGTTAGTACCACCAGATTCTATGCCATTTCATAGGGACCTTGTTTAGTGATGGGGAGAGTGAGAACCCTTATTCTCATCGGTTAATGGAGCTCTCAAACACCTTTTCCTAAACGAATTATGCTGGTTATTACACATTACTGTCCTACTTTGCTATATACTGTAAATCTTGCTAACATCGCCATACTCTGCATAAGCAAAGTACAAAAGGATATTAACCGGTCATATCATAGAATAAATCGCCAAGGAAGAGGTGCCAGGGAGCCTCCTTAGCCTACGAGAATGCAGGCTTATATAACTTACCTATTACCTCTCTAGTGGCAACAACTCAGAACTAAATAATCATCGTCTGGCTATGTTCAAGCAGAAATTGCAATAACACGGAAGAGGGCAGTAAGGTGTAATGTACAAAATAAATCGCTTAGGAAAAGATGTTAGGCAACTTCCTCAACCCTCCACAGCCTGTCAGTCGTATTCAGTTTGTCACACCTCCTTCGTTAAACTTTCCTAATCGCATTTATATTTACATCCGCGCTCGGAAAGAGGTAAAAAATGTTATGGTTTGTGTGTGTGTGTGTGTGTGTGTGTGTGTTGTGAGGGATACCTGTCCCATCACTTCCGTTGCAGCACCAGATGACACACTCACTCCTAGCTTGGGCCAGATATCATGTAGTAATCTTACTTAATTCTTATAGTAATTTTCTTTCATTCTTTCAGTACATTTTTATTGCATTCTTGGTTCCGTCATATCGCGAGATGATATTCCTGCCACGGTACCTCCAGACGTTGCTGCATTTTAGGAGAAACCCAGAGCAGTGAAACCCGTAGCACCGAAACTCATAGCAGTGAAACCCGGAACAGTGAAACCCATAACAGTGAAAACCATAGTGAAAACCATAGATGTGAAGCCCATAGCAGTGAAAAGCATAGCAGTGAAACCTATAGCAGTGAAACCCAAAGCAATAACCCCATGGCGGTGAAACCCATGTAAGTGAAATTGCTCCGGGAAATCTTGGAATATGGGTCACGTTGGGAATTTATTGGTCACAGGTGCTGGGGTGGAATGTGTGTTGACCTGGCCTGGCTGGCGACTCACCTTCCCGCCATCACCTGGCCTCGTATTCTCGGTGATTGAGGGAGCTTCCTAACACCTCCTGCTCAGCTATTTATCTTTAGGATATGTATGGTTAATATCCATTTGTGCGTTATTTATGCAGGGTATGTCGATAGTGTAAGGATTTATAGAACAGATGAGGACAGTAAGGTAAAATAAACAAAACAAATCGCTTAGGAATTGGTGTTATGGAGCTTCCACAACCACTTATGATGCTAACTAGGTTCTCTTTATTACAAGATTTATTTGTTATAGCTCCTTTGTTTTCATCCAACAGATTCGTAACCCCATTTCAGTTGGATAAATTTGACTCGTAATCAAGGAGACTCATTTCTGCCTCATGTATAAGGCATGCAGCCACGATTTAGTGTTAAGGTGAAGTTGGCCCAGTTCCTTCAGATAACAAACCAACTATAGTGATTTCTACGTTAATCTTCCCGTCGGCTATAACAATTAGAGATAATGTCGATAAAATATATGTACAGTAGAAGGCATGTAAAAGATACTTAAGTGAAACAATAAAAACTCCCCCAGATTATGTCTGTAAAGTAATATAGAAGGCATGTAAGAAAATACTAAAGTGTGACAGGATAAAACCTCACTATAAATAAGAGTTAAAGAGCTAATAGTGGACGAGAAAACGACCCACGATGACGCTTTCAGTTTCACGTAAGATCCGACCCCTTGTAGTAATTCTCAATAAATATTTCGGAATATTTATGTATATATTTGTTTATTCTTTTTTTTTTTTTTTTTTTTTTTTTTTTTAGCTGCCGTCAGACTATTTAATGTTTGAAATCGACGGACAGCTACACTACCACCGAGTCCACTGATCTATATATATAGTTTTTGCAACGTAGGATTCACCCAGTGCATTATTTCAGCCCCGTTAATCGGTTACAGTTGCTATAGCTATTCTTGCTTATACCATTTTTTTTTTTTTTGGGGGGGGGGAGGCAAATGAGGAGAACTCGTGGGTAGAGAAGAAATTAATGATGACTAAATCTAATCCCTCCAGTAAAAAAAAAAAAAAATGGGGGGTTAATAAAAATTATTTGGAGGTATGAAGAAAAAAAAAAATGAGGTCACCCAAGGGAAGAGGTTAAGGGAAGGTCGTGATCGTGGCTGAAGGGACACATGGAGGATTTATCGGTTGTTGGTGCTGGAGGGGAATGTGTGTGACCTAACCTGATCTGACCTGGCTGCCTCTCCCATCACCTTCCAGCAGCTGATGACACATTCAAGGCCTGTATTCTCATGAGACTGGGACGGCCAGAAGCACCCCATTTTGTCCTGTATTTTAGGTATTTCACCTTCGTTGCTCTGGCATATACGTTGATGTATTTCTTTTCTAAATATAAACGGGAATTCCATTTATTTGGAAGTCTTACAAAAGTACCGTAGTTCGGATTGGTTGTCTCTTGATGATGTGTGTTCAGCCGCCTAAAGGATGAGAACTTGTCTGATTTTGATCCTTTAGAGGACATGAGATCATAGGGTTATTACATTCTGCCCACTGATGTTATTATTATTATTATTATTTAGCATAGGGACATTCTAGACTTCATAAATGATAACATACCGTATGCAGGACTAGACTAGCAATGAAGAGTGTTGGGGAAGCTGGTAAGGCCATGAGAATACCGTCCCCTATGTCATGACGGGAGATGAAACCGATAGCCCGTAAATCTTGTGAAATAGACCTGCCGTAACATCCCACTCTCCATCACGACTCTCTCTCTCTCTCTCTCTCTCTCTCTCTCTCTCTCTCTCTCTCTCACACACACACACACACGGAGAGAGAGAGAGAGAGAGAGAGAGAGAGAGAGAGAGAGAGAGAGAGAGAGAGAGAGTTCATGCGACTCTGAAGGAAACTGCACGGTGGAAAAGATGGAGTTTTGTTGTTGTGTCGGGGCAAAGCATCGTCGTGCCAGATGACACAAATTCCAGGCGTGTCATGTGGGTCCTGGGTCTGTGTTGTGGTGGGCCGAGGACACGTAGTAATACCGTACCATGCTTCAACGATTTAGTTTGTACAGTGCACTGTAGTACTCACTCTTTTGATACCGACATAGTGTGTACAGGCACTTAGCGGCCCTATAGGGCTGCTAAGTGCTTGCTCCTGCCCAAGGCACTATAGGGCTTCGTCCCCGATTTTAACTCTTAAATAGTTAAATGTATGTTCATATACACCGAACTTGACATGGACCTGCTATGGCATACAGGGCATGCCCATGCGAAATTTCAGTTCATTCCACCCAGCAGTATGACCTGTATAAGGGTTTCCAATGTCTGGCGAAAAATCGGCATAAAACTGTTCGGCTCGCTCGCAGTTGTCTGCGCGCAGTTATGATTTACACCATCGCTGTCTGCTCGTCGTTCCGCGTCTCTTGATGTATCGCTCGTCGATATCCGAGGGGGTCAAATGTGGACAGACACACGCATGCTGTAGTATTGGTAGATATGATCAGGTAATATAAATGTGCCATATTTAGAGTTAAAATAGTGAAGAAAGTGAGTATTATTCAAATGCAAGACAATATGCAATACAGTATACAGAAACAGACTAGCAAGACAATATAGTATAAATACTAGAAAAGCCAAGCCGTTTTTTGTCATACCATGGGCTAATGTTAAGTTCAGATATCTGGTATAATGCATTTTACTTCAGTCTTTTGACTGCGGCGGTTTTCTGTGAGCTGAGAAAAATGTTCGCCATAAGTTCGAGTATGATACAAGTTCTAAAGACAATAATCGTAGTAGTCTGTAATATTTTAAGGCCATAGGTCTCTCTTTAACTTAGTTAAATCGTCTGTCGTGATTCAGAATATAAATTCATAATTTATATTTCGCAGACAGAGAGTTAAAATCACGAAAGAACACGGATAATCCAGCAGCACTTATCAGCTCCCCGGCACTTATGACAGACTCCTGATGCCGCCACTACCCATATACCCAAGTATCTATCCGTCCTTTCATCCATCCGCCCATTTTTTAAATATATTTCCCTGTCTGTCCACCCATCCATCTGTCCATTCATGTCTGTTTTTACTACTACCCACAAATCTATTTGCCAGTCATTCCGACCAAAACTCAGACTTACCTGTACCCACTCATACCCTACGTAACTAAAAGTTACCAGTATTAGGCTGAAATTTTGCCCTAAATCTCTTTAAAAAAAAAGACCCCGTACCGAAACCATCCCACAAATGTCAACTTTCTCTACACATGGCCAAAAGTTGAACATCATATTCTCAAAGTATCAAAGCTTATTTAATCAAAAATAAATAAATACTTAAATAAATAAATGAGTAAATACCTTCAATATCGAAGATCATGTGACAGCAAAACTGAAGGATGCCGACCCCCTTTCGAAACCAGCCTACATTTTTCAATCTCGTCTACCTCTCTACCCCTCTTCTCCAAATTATCCTCGGTCTTCCCCTTCCCTTCCTCTCTGTACTTCTTTCACATACACTCTCCAAGTCAGCCTCTCATTCTCCAACCCCTCCAGTGACCAAACTATCACAGAGTTTTTCTCCTAATGTTTTCTAGCACATCTACATCAGCACCACGGTACTCCAGTTCCTCATTTCAAATTTATCAAACATGAATTTTTAGGAAACCCAACTACTGTATCTCGCATCGTACATCCCCGGCAATACTGAGGGTTACTGACACCATTCTGAAAATGAGCCATCAGATATCAGTCTCCCCTACACAGTCTCAAAGGCTGAATTCCAAATTCCCCAAATTCTGTAACGCCTAACCTACCAACTAACGACAGAGTACACGTCACAGGGTACGGGCGCCGGGCTGGCTGACCTAAGATAATCAATCGATCCTTCAGTATTCAGTAACAGTGACAAGGGCTTTTCTAGCCCGGCAAAATACAAGACAACATTGACCCCTTAACAGTATGGGGTCCCTCCACGGCTGACTAACATCGTTTACTGTTAACCAGAATAAAATGTATAAGGTATTAGTGGAGACATTTCAGAAATTGTTCTGTGATTACCATGTGTTAGCCAGAATTAAATAACAAAGCAAGCCTTCGTGGTAAAGGGATTAAAGTACCTACCAAGGAAGACAAAGTTGCCTGACGGGACTACGAATACATAACAAGTGATGGTATTGAAAACTTAATTGGCGTTGTTTCTCTCCCCTTAAATACAAAAAAATTTTCATTACCAGAACAAAATGGTCTTGCGTTGGCAAGAATGGAATGTAACCTGCGGCATCCCACTGCAAAGACCATCATCATCATCATCAGTATTATTATTATTATTATTATTATTATTATTATTATTATTATTATTTCCCGATCTTTGCAGCGTAAGTTTTAGGCTTGTAATCTCGTTGGTTAAGGAAGTTCTCTAACACTTCGTCCTAAGTGAATTATTCTGATCTTACTGTCCTCGTCTGTGCCATTTAAATAATTCAGATATCACCTTACTGTTCATAAGTAACAACCGGATTGATATTAAGTGTTAAAAAAATAAATCGCTGAGGAAGAAGTGCTATAGTAGCCGCAGCGAGAAATGAACGCTGTGGTGGGGCAGGCGGGATGACCTGGGATTCCCCCATTGTTGCCATATCCACATGTCACCGACCATAGAGGTAGGATGTCACCGACCATCGGCCACCGCTGCAGCCCCGCTCCATGATCCTTACCCTGTGTCTCTGGCTTTCTCTTTCTCTCTCGGTTTCTATATAAACTGGTGTATTTCCGAAACTAATTATGAAATTATTATGACTTTTGTTCCACACCACCACTGAGGTAAAAATCAAGGAGAGTTTTCTGTATAAAGGTTTCCCCCCCCTCCTAAATGTGGCATATGAGCGGGGGAGTGCGGCCTTGCCGATACCTCCGCCTGACCTATAATTATACACTCGCCAGAACTGACCTGCCCTCAGACAAGGGGGGGGAAACCTTTATACAGAAAACTCTCCTTGATTTTTACCTCAGTGGTGGTGTGGAACAAAAGTCATAATAATTTCATAATTAGTTTCGGAAATACACCAGTTTATATAGAAACCGAGAGAGAAAGAGAAAGCCAGAGACACAGGGTAAGGATCATGGAGCGGGGCTGCAGCGGTGGCCGATGGTCGGTGACATCCTACCTCTATGATCGGTGACAGGTGGATATGGCAACAATGGGGGAATCCCAAGTCATCCCGCCTGCCCCACCACAGCGTTCATTTCTCGCTGCGGCTACTATAGGAAGATTCTTTAACCGACGAGAATATGGACCTTAGTTTCTCCACCTCCAGTCTACCCCAGATACTGTCCTGAAGAATTCCTTACTGCAGCTGCGACCACTACTGGGGAAGCAGCCTGACCGACCCAACTATTTGGCTGAGTTTGATGGAGGTGGTGGTGGTGCTGTGTGGCCGAGACACGCATGCAGATGAGGCAAGCTGACCTGTCCTGTCCTGTCCTGTCCATGCTTTGTCTGTCCCTGTCTTCCCTGTGTGCCTTACCTCTCTTTATCGTACTTCTTTCATCTTCTGTCCGTATCCCCTCTCCTCTCCTCTCTTTACTCAGCCTCACTCTGCTTAGCATGTCCCTCCCTTGACCTGTCTTTACTGTGCCTGTCCCCACCTTGTCTGTCTCCTTTTTGTCTCCATCTCGTCTGTCTATGTAGATGATCCACTGCGACAAATGGAAATGTTAGGTGGGAGAGAGACACAGGACAGAGCTTGAATTCGGGTTTTCTGTAACGTTTCGGGCTACATACACAGAACCCATCCTCAGAGAGTTTGAACAAGTGATAGACCCGAGACATTTATACCCCTGGAAATTTCGTCCCCCTTCTCGTGTCGCCGATCAGGCTGGGACAGGAGAAGGGGGAGGGAACTTCCAGGGTATAAATGTCTCGGCTCTGTCATTTACTGCTCAAACTCGCTGAGGATGGGTCCTGTGTAGCCCGAAACGTTTGAGAAAATAAAGAAATTAATTCTCTCTCTCTCTCTCTCTCTCTCTCTCTCTCTCTGTCATGGGGTGGTGTTTTCAAGGTTGGTCAGTAATTGCTTTACACGTGGGGGCTCGAAGTGAATAATTGTATATATATATATATATATATATATATATATATATATATATATATGGTCAGTATTATTATTCCTTTATAATTTCATTACGTGAGGGGTAGGGATGACCACATTGGCTCACAGGGGACGTCAGTAGTTCCATTACACTTATCTGGACTTGGTAACTTACCCTGGGGTGGGATTCTTAAAACATACTTACGATGGATTCCCTGTCTTAACTTGGAGGAAGGACAAGGAGGCTACAGAATATTGCCATGACTCTTGCTTTCTCTGATAACACAAATTTTCTTTATGGAGAAAAATTGGAAATGGTTATGCGTATTATTATTATTATTATTATTATTAAGGTGCGAATGAATGTGTTTGTGTGGATGAGTAAATTGGGAGTATGTCGTTGTCTCCGCTACCTTCCTTTCTTGGGGGAAGCAGCCTAGGTATATTGATAGATTATTATTATTATTATTATTTTTATTATTATTATTATTATTATTATTATTATTATTATTTCTACTACTACTACTACTACGACTGCTACGACTACTACTGCTACTACTATTACTACTACTGCTGTACTACTATTGCTGCTGCTGCTGCTGCTGCTGCCGCCGCCGCTGCCGCCACCGCCGCTGATTTATTGATTTTTATTTATATATTTATTAATTTCAAGATGGATGAGGAAAAGAAACTGCAGAAATTTCTCTTGTTTTTCCAGGAAATGAAAATTTCAGTTAAGGCAAGAATTTAGTCATGTTTTTTTATAAATCTGATTCCAGGTAACTCCTTAACATTTTACGTGTGTGTGTGTGTGTGTGTGTGTGTGTGTGTGTGTGTGTGTGTGTGTGTGTGGAGGACTAACCCTACACATTTACAGGGACCATAAGTCGTTCATTAACACTTGTCGTGAGGTCTTGCATGGTTCTGGTTACTCAATAACTCCTCTACATAATCCAGATGAATAATTATTAACTTTTTTGTTGGTTCACTTAATAGCCAGGTGTGGTCAGACTGGAGGGCTGTTTTGATTAGTAACCAGGGAGACTCATTTGTATCTCAAAACTAAGATTCGGAATTTCATGTAACCACGACTTTTTGTTGAAGTTGTGGTAATGGCCAAGTTGCACTAGGTAAAATCAAACCAAGTGTAGTGATAAACACCCGTAAGGAGACTCCCTAGCATCTCTTCCTTAGAGATTTTATTTTTTCGATGAGGCTGGTTAATAATCCTTTTACGTTATTTATGCTGAATATGGTGAGAGTACGGTGTAATAGCAAATAAATCGCTTAGGAAAAGGTGTTAGGAAGCATCCTTAACCAACGAGAATACGGCTTAAAGCATTCTGGAGTAGGAGTGCTGGCCGTGACCTAGGGTGCGGTTTCACATACTCGAAACAGGTGATCGACAAGACGAAAAGAAGCACAGAGTTAGAGCAACTGTACTTGAGTCTGAACGTTGGACGGACCCCAGAGCTTCATTTCCCCTTGTCAGTCATATTTGAAGCAAGTGTGACCACTCACTTAGGCCGCTTTCACACGAGGCCACCGGTGGCCGCCACCAGTGGCCGCAATTAGTTGCCTCCCATAGTTTTCAATTGAGCCTTTCAAACGAGGTCACTGCGGTTGCCTGGCCGGCAACCAGCTCCCGGCGGTGGCTCGCTCGCGCAACTAGTGTCCGCCACTGGCGGTTGCTGCCACTCACTGTAAAGCAATTTTTCAAATCGGAGCCTTCATACGGCTACACTAGTTGCCGGCCTCTTCACACTGGGCCACCAGTTATCGGTGGAAACTCCCACCGATAACTGGAGGGCTTTCTGTCATAAAATGTCACCGGGGACCAGTCTGTTTCCTACGCATAAAGTTTATGTTCTGGCCTATATTAGCCTGGTCTCAGGTCCTTGGTTCCCAGTTAGGATATCATGAGGCCGGGGCCCATATTCTGGTAGAGTAAGGAAGCTCTCAAACACCTCTTCTTTAGCGATGTATATTTGGATATAGCCGGTTAACACCGATATCCTTTTGTTCGATATTTATGCAGATTATGACGATGTTTGAATGATTTACATAGAAGAGAACAGGACAGTCAGATCTATTATATAAAATGAATTGCGAAGGAAAAGGTGTTAGGGAGTTTCCTTAACCGACGAGAATACGGACCTGAGTGTTAGCGTTATTCTTTCCTTTTTTTTCCCTTTTAATGAGTAGGCAGAAAACATGAAAATGAAATACCAAAAACAGAAATTTCAGTCAAACCAGTGGCCGTCCTTTGTTGGTCTCTCGGTATGTAGACGTTTTGTTTCTTTTCTTTCTTTTACGAGATGATTTTACTGAGATTAGTGGGATTCCATTGCTGTGAAGAGCTTGATCAGTACTACATCTTACTAACTTCAGTTTGTAAAATTTGTCATATCCTTATTGAAGTTATCCAGAGATTTAGCAAGGAAAAGAAAAACACGATTTTGTAGTAGTAGTAATAGTAGTAGTAGTAGTAACAGTAGTAGTATATGAGAGTGGGAGGTGTAAGTTTGGGGGAGGGCAGCGAAATGGCAGGGGAAAGGGTGACATGGAGGCGATTCGTTTGTGGCCACCCCTTACGGAATTGAGGTATCTGACTGTTTGGCTATAGATAGTAGACAGATAGTTAGTAGTAGTTGTAGTTGTTGCTGTTGTTGTAGCCCCAAGTTAATCTGAAATGTGAACATGATAAATTGGAGGTAGAAATTCCCTTTCTGCAACAGTCCACTGCCCTACCGTCGGGGGATAGGGAGGGAGTTGAGTGACGTTTGTATAACAGGGAAGAGGAGCCGCTGGGTTATAGCACTGCCACCACGTGAAGGCGTCTCTCTCTGTCACCACGATATTGGAGTGACACTGTTAATCAGACGCTCATGGTTCCGCTAAAGACCCAGGAAATCATCGAAGTAGTCTTTTGATGTTTCATTGCGTTTTTGCCTTACTCCTCCCAATGCTCATTTTCCTCTTCCGTCACCACATTTGAAATAGGACTTGAAATGGTGAATACTGACGTGGTGGTGATGCTGGTGGTGTGGTTTGTTGCTGTGGTGATGATGATGAGTGTGATAGTGGTGGTGGTGGTGGTGATGGTGGTATGTAGTTTGTTGTTGTTGTGGTGGGGGTGGTGGTAGTGGTGGTGGTGAAGTAGGTGTAGTGATGGTGGTGGTGATGTGAGTGTGATAGCGGTGGTAGTGATGGTGGTGGAGTGTGGGTTGTTGCTCTGGCGATGGTGGTGGTGGTGGTGGTGATGGAGTGTGGATTGTTGCTGTGGTGATGGTGGTGGTGAGTTTGATGGTGGTGGTGTTGAGAGTGGCGATGCAGGTGTGTCGAAGGAGGAAGTGGGCAGTGGTTGTGATGGTGTTCTTCATTGTAAGACTGATGATAAAGTGTTTGTTGGTATGGTAGTGATGGCTTTTACCACTACGCATCCCACGGCCACTTACCCACCGTCATTCCCCTTGTCATGAGGCGATATCCTTCACGTTGGTTAGTCCTTAAATTTTTTACCTCCTTCAATCCAGTGACGTCCTTCAGTATATTCCTACTGCCTCTTGACGATTCTTTTAAGCTTAGGACACCTTGACCTGTGTTTAGTTCAGTCAGGAAGCTCCCTAGCATCTTTTCCTCAGCTGTTTATTTTTGGATATAGGTGGTTAATATCCTTTTGGGCGCTATTTATGAAGAGTATGGCGATATTGGAAGGATTTATGTAACAAAGAAGACTAAATGTAATAAAATAAACCATCATCGTCCTCGTCCTCGTCCTCGTCGTCCTCGTCTTCGTCGTCCTCGTCTTCGTCGTCATCATCATCATCATCATCATCATCATCATCATCCGGACCTCCATTCCCACCCTAGGGCAAGGTGAGGAGTAGCAACGTCCACACAGCCCAAATTTGCCCAGTCCAATGGGCCACGCTTCCATTCACTCACCATTCAAGCCCCCGGAATCCTGGCTCTATCTGATACGCCAAAAACATTCACCACGTTCTGTATATTTACATAAACGTACAGTATACGATAGAGTCAGTCCGGACGCTGTCACGTCAAAAAAGGGTGCCAAATCCCCGATCATGCGCTTTCTCCTCACAATATTCATCTAGCCAGCTCAATCTCTTGTCAGTCCCCAAGCCTCAACGACTTCCAAACCTCTCTCCCTCTCACACTCATCCACCATATCCCTCCACCTTCTTCTTGGCCTACCTCGCCTCCTCACTCCATAAAATTCGCTCAGATATACCCTTTTTCACCACTCTGTTATCCATTCTCTCCACGTGACCAAACCATCTCAGTACACTCTTCGATTCTGATGTCCACAGACTTCCTCACTCCACATCTTTCACGAATCACATTATTTTGTATCCTATCCATTCTCTGTATTCCACATACATTCCTTGCCAGTCCCATCTCCACTGCTCTCACTCCTGACTTTTCATTTTCATGCCACCCCATAGTCTCACATCCATATGTTAAAGTTGGCACAAGCACTCCTCCATGTAAGCCTCGTGCAGCTGCAACACTCAAGCCTCTGTTTCTTATCAAGGCTTTCAATGCACCAGCTACGCTCCTTCCTTGTGTCACTCTACTTTCCACTTCTTTTGCACATTTTCCTCTCTTTTTCCATCTCTGTACCCAAGTATTTGAACTCTCTCACCAATTCCAGTGTCTCTCCTTTCACTGTATTATCACACTGGGAGTCACCTACTTTCTCAATAACCATTACTTTACTCTCTTCTCTACATATACTCTCAAGGCACGACGCCCGCAGACGTCAGCAGAACTCTGCACTAGTCTACCAAGTTCTTGTCCGATATTTGCAAGTAGTAGCTACTACATCATCAGCTATTTCATCCATCACCATTCATTACCAACGCCATCCCTCTCTCCATTTCTCGTGCTTTTACTGCGCCTAGGAAAAAGTGTTAGGGAGCTTGCTCAACCAACAAGAATACGGGCCGTTGGCAGTGAGAGGGTTAATGAAGGCTATATCTAACCCCTCCAGTTCGGAAAGTTTCTCCTGTGCTGAATAAAATCGTCTGGGAGTTGTAGGAGTAAAGTAAATGACATCCTGGGGCTGAAGTGGTTAATTTTCACTCAGACCTGGGCGGTATTCTCGTGCGGTTAGGAAGTTTACTAACACCTCTTCTTTACCAGTTTATTTCTTATTCTGCTTCGGTAGTATATTCTTGTGTGTTATTCATGCAATCTGTGTCTACATTAAAAAGGTATAAGAAGCAAGAAAGCGGATAATAGTGGAGTCTGAAAAATATATCGTTAAGGAAAATGTGCTAAGGAGCTTCCTTAACTGACGAGAGTTATTCCTGCATTCTATGTCGACATTAAAAAGATGTAGGAAGCAAATAAAACGGATGTTAATCGATAGTTTGGAAAATAAATCGTTAAGGAAAAGATGTTAGGGGTAAAGGCGTCTGGTGCTATAAGGAACGATACTGTAAACACGTCCTCATGAACGTAAACGAGTCGACTGCTATTTTGGGTGTTTTGGCTCCCAGCAGGTAATTTCACTCGGGTGGGGGAAACACTTTACGCTCTGTATATTTAATGAAGACCTAAAAATCGCCTTCACTGCGATTTCTTTTTCCAAACTTGAGTAAATTTGTCTGGCGGTTGTAAGAATAAAGTAAAAAAATCTATCTGTCTATCTATTGCCAGACGCCTCAATCCCGTTTGGGGTGGCCACAAATAAATCGCCTCCAAGTCGCCCTGTCCCCTGCCATTTCACTGCCCTGCTCCTAACTCACACCCCCCTCTCTCATATTCCTCTCCACCCCATCCCTCCGTCTCATCCTCGGCATCCCCCTCCCTCTTCCCCCCTCCACCTCACTCACATACACTCTCTTCGTCAGTCTTTCACCCTCCATCCTTTCCACATGGCCAAACCACCTCAGTGTGTTCCTCATAACGCTTCCTATCACATCCACACCACAACGCTCCTTTATATCATCTTTCGTCAGCCTGTCTCTCCATGTGACTCCACAGGCTTCTCTTAAATAACTCATTTCCACTGCTCTCACTCTTGACTTGTGTCCTTCCAACAACGTCCAAGCTTCACTTCTATACGTTAGAGTTGGTATCACAATACTGTCATGTAGTAACTTTTTCACTTCCATGCTCACTTCCCTGTTTCTTATCACTGCTTTCAAAGAACCAGCAACCTTTCTTCCCTGCTGTACCCTTTCAAGCACTTCACCCTCCAAACCTCCATCCTTACTCATCACACTACCCAAGTACTTAAACGTACCCACATTTTCCAATTCCTCACCATCCAACCTCGCTGTACATTCACTGACTTCACGTCTCTCAAAGACCATCACTTTACTCTTCCCTACATTCACCTTTAGATTCCGTTTCTTACACACTCTCCCAAACTCATCCACCAAGCCTTGCAGCTCCCCTTCGTCTTCACTCAACAACACAGTATCATCTGCAAACAACAGCGCAGGGAGTTTCCAAACACTATCCTCTCTCACCAGGGCCACTCCAACATCCACTACCCTACCTTGGTCTTAATAGATGGCATTTTCTTTTTAAACAGGCTTTTCTGTTCTTTCTAGCACTGTGTCCTCTACCTGTTTAATTGCATATCAGCGTTATAATTGCCCCTTCACCTTTATGGGTCAGTTGTACTCCTTGTCCTAGATTTTCGTCATTTTGCAGCTTATTTCCCATAGCTCAGTGGCAGAAAATGACAATACAGTACTACTACTACTCAGCATACTTTCCATAGCACTTCTTCGTGATTAGCAACATATTGGAGCGTTAATTCTATGTTACAGGTCAGTATTGAAGAAGGAGAAATAACAGTTTTAGGTCAGGTTAGAATAAAAAGCATATAGTAACACATTTACAGGCTCCTCAAAAAAATATTAGTTGCAGGATGGCATTGCTGTATCCTCCACAAAAAGGGCCAATTAAACTATCCTAGGGTAACTGTTTTCAGCATTTTATTTTCCCTTTCACGTTCAGGCCTTTACATACCTGGTTTGCTTGTCATAAGAATCCTCTACTGATTCTAAGACTTTTTTTTTTTTGCAATGTATTAATTATCGTTCCACGTTGTAAACTCGTATATATCTGCTTTGTATATCATGGTCAACTATTAACTCCATGATAACAGTTTTCACATTTTTATTTTCCTTCTTTAACTTTTAATCATTTGCATATCTGTTTTGTACACTAAATGGGTCCTCTGCTGACTCTTACGTAACTTTTTTTTTTTTTCCGTTTTACGTTCTGAGTTTTTCCGTATCTAGTTTGTATAGCATAAAAATTCACTACTGTCTCTCCTGTTATGACCTCCACGAAAAAGTATCCTTTCATCTATTCAGACGTTCGCGCTCTGGGTGCGGCCATTTACATGCAAATTACCTTTACAGTGATGTAATGCCAAACGTATGGACGCAAGAACTGTTACATATGTGTGTGTGTGTGTGTGTGTGTGTGTGTGTGTGTGTGTGTGTGTGTTATAAAATAAAATTTGATTCAGTTTTCCCCAAATTTGGTGGAAGTCTTGAGTATCTGCGATGGGGCTGACTTTTTGTTTTTCAGAACAAGAGAGCATAGCTGAAGGTCGCATGGCTAGGTCGGTATAAACAGGTAAGGCAAGAATGAAGTCATTCGATTTTGCGAACAATCGGTGTAAAGTCAAGGTCATGCGGGAAAGTCAAAGGTCCGACTCTGTAGCCAAGATTTTGATGTCTGTCGACCGAACTTGTGTGAAGGGTTGAGAATCAGGCACCGAATATAATTAGACTTTGAGAACAGTTGGAGAAAGGTTACATGGCAAGGTCAACTCAGGTGTGATCTGACTTGGACCGCGTATGTAGGAGATGAGAGTTAGGCAAGATGTAATGATTTTGTTTTAAGAACCAATAGTCTAAAGTCAAGGCCGCAGGGCAAAGTCAAATGGTCGGAGTTTCATGCCTATAGAAGGAATATCGAATTTGATGCGTCCAAGGTCAAGTATTCAAATTTCAAAAGTGGCTCAGTTTCGTCGGGTGAAAATACACGAAGTATAGTAATCCACTGAATTTTTATTGTTGCACGTTTTGTTCCAAGTTATTTTTGAAAATGTTAGTATTTATTGTAAGAAATATAACCCCTTGCGTTGTCGACTCGCATATGTATTCTCGTTGTTGTCCGGCTGTCTAGTGATATATATATATATATATATATATATATATATATATATATATTTTTTTCTCTCTCTCTCTCTCTCTCTCTCTCTCTCTCTCTATCTATCTATCTAAACACTTGCTCCAGTAATATGAAATTACTGACTGCAAAAATTATGTTGTAATTATTTTGCATTAGGTGGGATAGAATGAACTGTTTTCATTTTCAGTTTGCGTGAATTTTTAAATATTTCCATGCCGGCGTTTTCTTGTAAAATATATAAAATAAATTGACTTTATCTGAAATAAATTACATAAAGGCACTTCCCTTTCGAAGGATTAAGGTGCAGGAAGCAAATTAAATCACCTAGGAAGTGCCTTCAGAAAATTACTTATCCTCCTTAATCCGTTGACTTTATTATTATTATTATTATTATTATTTATTATTATTATTCCAAATATTTCACGGCTTAGAAGAGATTCGGTTTTCCAAACTCCAGGTGTTAGATATTTCCTTCATTAATACTTTCATTATTGGGGTACTCTTCTAAGCAGAATAAAAACATTAGAAGAGTACAAGAAAAAAAATACATCCTGAATTGGAGGCTTTAATCAATTCAGTCTGGGTGACGTCATTTTTTGTATATTTTTGCTCCTAGTATATATATATTTATTCAACTTTGCCATGGCCTCTCTTATTTTTTACTCTTTCAGTTCGAAGAGTCTCTCCCAAACCGAATAAAAGCGTCTCCAGTAACTCCTAAGCTGACCAAAAGCATCTTAGGTAACAAGAATGCAATACACGTCACTGGACTGAACGGCTAAGCTCAGGAGAATGGAGGCCAGTGAACCCACACAGCACAGCCGAGACAATGGAGCAGCCAGGTTGGTGTGCCGTATCGAAGCTCCGAATCCCAATCAGTGTGCTTTGATCCCATTGTGCCAGAAGGTGCTGTTCATCTCTACACCATTGCTATTGTATCACTTGCACACCCACACACTTGCTCATTATAAAAACACTGGTGTTATGTGGTAGCTACCATCATCCACTCACTTGATGTAGTGCTGCCTACTTCTTCCTTCACATTTTTCATTCTACGAGTATGTCAGTGTCTGCCGTCCTCTTTTTCTGTTTTTGCCTTTATCTTCCTGTCACCTTTCAGGACTTTTCTTTCCCTTTCAGGCGGCTTTACACTGAATGACAAGCCTGATGGTTTCCTGTAACCTAGGAAACCATTCACAACGCTGGGTGGCAATCATATAACCAGATAACGAGGTCATGTGGAGCTTGCTATTGTGCCCCTGTAAACTGGACGGAGCGACGCAAAGGCGGCATCCACCCAGGAACCAAACCTCCACCTTTTTCCCCGCACCTCGCTGTCACGGGGCGCAGTCAGCCGCCAGGGAACATAAGTGCACTGCACGGGACAGCCCAGGAGGGGCGGTTGTTTGCCAGCGGTTGATGGGTCTGCTCGGTCAGACAGGTTGATCAACAACAACAAACACTGTTACTGCTCGAGCACGAACGCACACACACACACACACACACACACACACACACACACACACACACACACACACACACACACACACACACACACACACACACACACGCACACACACACACACACACAGTTACTGAAGGAAAATTTGACATACCGGTAGACAAAGAAATGGTGAGTGATAAAAACATGAAGAGAATGAGAATGAAATTACATGAGTAATATCCATGTTCGCTGAACGACAGGATCAGAGGTAGAAGAGAAATTTGATAAAAAGGATGAAGAGGGGGACAGAGGATGGAATGCGCGAGTGGAAGAGAGGGGAATGAAAGTAGGGAAGGGAAGGGAAATAGAGGAAGAGAAGATAAAGGAGTATGCTAAAAGTGCAAGGGATGGAGAACGGAAATTTGAAGTGGAAGAGAAGAGGGAATGGATAGGAAAAGGACGGGAAAGGAAAGGAAATATTAAAAGAGAAAAGAAAGGTAAGGAGAAAAGAAAAATGAATGTAGTGGAAGAGAGAGATGGAGGAGGATTGGGAAAGGAAGAGGAAAAGGGAAGGGAAAGAGGAAGGAAAGGGGGGATTGAAGAGGAGGGAAGGGCAAAGGGAAGAGGAGGGAAAAGGGAAGCGTGAATGGGAAAGGGAAGAAGAAGAAAAGAGGAAAAGCGAAAAAGAGGTAAGGGAAGAGAAGAATGAGAGGGAAGAAGGGAAAGGGAAGGAAAAGAGAACAAGGGAAACAAGGAAGAGAAAGGAAAAAGTAGGAGGAAACGAAATGGAAGGAGAAAGAGAGACGAAAAGGGCAGAAGGGAATCAAGAGAAGAGGAAGAGAAGGGAAAGGAAAAAGATGGCCAGACATGACAGGAATATGGCCAATAAAACTTTCTAATTAGCAGTTATGATGAGAGAGAGAGAGAGAGAGAGAGAGAGAGAGAGAGAGAGAGAGATGACTGGAATCTCATCAGGGAGGAAATTTAATTACGGTGATGCTAGTGGAAATCTGGAGATTCGTCCCTTCCGGCGTGTCCTGCCCAACTGAACACAAACACCAGAAAAAGGAAGAAAATGTGAAGGAGTGAAGGAAAAATAGGGAAAACGAGGAAAAATGAGTGAAAATTTAGGAACTGGGGAAAATTAAGGGATAAAGGAAAACGGAAACAGTGGAAAAATGACCAAGGACGAATTGAGGAGTACAAAGGAAAGCAAACAGCAACAGACCTGTTGTCTTTTCGTGGCTGTTGGTATAGGGAAGGTTATAACTAACATAAACTAATCCGCCAGCTAAAGAGAAGTATAGAAAAACAGGAAGACTCCGCCCTACCTACCAAACTCTCCAGCAGAAGCCGGCAGGAAATAGTGAGAAGGACCACCATGCAGCATAGAAAAACTGTCATGGAAATTCCGTAGGAAAGAGGGAAAGGAAATATTAATCTACGCTATCTGCCCGAAATGGAAGGTACCATTAAGTAAATATTTATCGATTCTGCTGGTTGTCATCCGGGTTCTGAAAAAAGAAAGAAAAAAAAAAGTTTATGACTGTAGAAATGTATTATCCAGGAGTGAACATAGTAAGTTGGGGGTTAGAAAACAGATACTTATCCAAGCGACCTTTAAAGGTTAGAAATGTATCATAGTTTACTACACATGAGGACAATAGAGAAAGGAAGGAAGAAATATTGATTCTTAAGAAAAAGGAGAAAATTATTACTGATAGGGACATTTAAGTTAAGGAATGAAACAGGAAAAAATAAAAAGGAAAAGAAAGACTAAAGACAGGTGGAGGGAATGAGGAGAGAAGACAAAATGGGGAAAGTAACAAGGTGGAAAAATTACCACTGATGGTAAGATCTGTTCGGGAAAATTCGTGAAGGAAGGGGAAGCAGGAAAATTTTGAAGATTAAATTCATAAGCCCTGGGGACTGAAGAGAAATACAGGGAAGATTGGAGAAGGAAAAAAGAGGGGGGAGGGGGTTAGAGAGCAAAGTCAGATAGGAAATTTTTGTGTGGGTATTTATGGACCAAGGAAAGTGAGATGACTGAAGGAAAAAAAATAATGACGGGAAAAGACTGATGGCACATGGGCAAGAAAACTGTTAAAAACACTGAATGAATATGGAAGAAAAGCGAGTTGATGACAAAATGGAAAAAATAACAGGGGGGAAGTGGATAGACGAAGGAAAAGTGCAAAGATTGTGGTGGCAAGGTAAAAAAAAAAAAAAGAAAAAAATTTTGACAGGGGCTAAATTGTAAAAAGAAGTTAGGAAAAGTTGATGGCAAAAAGAGCCAAACGTTCTTCATTCCCCTCCCGCCATTGCTCACCTTTCATTTCGATTTTTTAATTCTCTCAAACGTTCTTTTTCGTTAGTGTTATATCAAACTTCCTTTCTCTCCATACGTGTTTCTACGTACTTCTAACATCAGTTTAACCTAAGGTCCTCTTTTCCTCCCTTTTTTTTTTTTTTTCTTTCCTACCCCTCCTCGTCCTTTCTTGCTCTCTCCTTCCTTTATTAATAATTCCTCTCTTCCTTCTCTCTTCCTCTTCCTCCTCTCTTCTTTTTTCTCTTTTCCTTTCTCTCTGCTTGTCATTCTATTTTTCTTCTTCCCTTTACCATCTTACCTATTTCTCTCATCATTCATTCTCCTCCT
The DNA here is from genome assembly GCF_032717465.1 of Coenobita brevimanus. Taxonomy (NCBI): domain Eukaryota; kingdom Metazoa; phylum Arthropoda; class Malacostraca; order Decapoda; family Coenobitidae; genus Coenobita; species Coenobita brevimanus. Next base: position 6,913,726 of record NC_136954.1, read on the forward strand.
CCTCCTCTTTTTTTTTTTTTTATCTTCATCTTCAGGTTTCCCCCTATTGTTCCTGTCAGTTTTGCGAGGGAGTTTTCTTACCCTGTGTCCTTCCCCTCAGATCTCCCCTCAGCCCACCCGAATATAAACGCTCACATACACATACATAAATGTCTACATACATACCAGCATACGTACATACGCTCATACATTTATGCATACGCATACTTACTACACACACACACACACACACACACACACACACACACTTTAATCTCTTCTGTTTGTCACCGCCCCATAATCAGCCTCTCTCTCTCTCTCTCTCTCTCTGTTGGTGTTGTCGTCATTCACATATACTGTACATATAAAATTCCGTATGTTAGTCGGGTATGTCATTATATATGTAACTAGGTGACTAAAAGCACGTATCAAACATTCATACTATACCAAACCGTCATCATCACAGTCATCACAGTCACAGTCACTATCAGCATCATCACCCGCATCACCTTGGCCATTAACGTTATCACTGTCATCATTATCGCCATTTTGACTATCACTGTCATCACCATCATTACCATCACCATCACTGACATTACCATCACCATCATCATAGCCATCATCACCATCTGTCATCACCATCGTCATCATGATCACTTTCATCACTTTCACCACCAGCATTATCACTGTACTCACCTTCGCCTTCATAGCTATCACCATCATCACCATTGTCATCACCATCATTCATCACCACCATTGCCATTACTGTCATCATCACCATCACCATCATCTATCGTCATCACCATCATAGCCATCACCACTGCCATTACATCACCATCACCACCATCACCATCCCAGCCTTAATCTGTTCTTGACTCCCTCTCTCGAGTTACACAATTTTTGTTTCCTTGTGGTTAATACCTGACGATTCTATTTCACTGTGAGGAAAACTTTTGCACGGAGGGGAATAGAAACAGTCTCCGTTAAGCTGCCTCACCATGAAGAATGTCTCCAAGCCCGCATTCTTGTCGGTTACATAAGCTCCTTAACACCTCTTTGTAAGCTGTTTATTTTGCTCTGTCACATAAATCATTCCAGTACTATAATTTTCAACATAAAGAAATGGATATTAACCCTCCGTACCAAAAATAAATTGCTAAGGCTGAGGTGTTAGGGAACCTCCTTAACCGACAGGAATACCTGCCTAATTCACAGTTAACCTCTTAAATTCGATTTTTTTTTTATATAGTTATATGTTGTCAATTTTAGAAGATTCGATTCAGTTTAGATTAACTGCAGTGAGGGGATGAGTGAAGGATGTTTTTAACTGATCCTAGTAAAAAAAAAAAATCCCATTGACCGGCGTTCAGTTGGAACAGAGAGAGAGAGAGAGAGAGAGAGAGAGAGCCATGGTTGTGGGAGCGTTAAGTCGTCGAGTTGTGGGAAGAAGACTGTGAAAAAGGCTTGCACTGGCTGAAAGAGTTGTGATGGTGAGAGAGAGAGAGAGAGAGACTAGTGAAATTGCCTACACAGTCAAACATCATGTAAATCTTTGAAATCCTGGCTCTCAAAATGTGAAAAATAAGCAGATTCATTCAGCCATCATCCATTCTTATACTGCTTTTTATTGTTTTATTTATTTATTTATTTATTTATTTATGTCAGGATCGTACAGGCCTAGTGCTAGCCTGCTCGGTTCAGACACTTACGGCGAGGGTGACCAGCCGTTCTTCCATGGGCGGTGTTATGTGAGCAGTGAACCCCTAGTGTAGTTCAGTCGTTTTAACTTAGCCCAGATTTTCGTCTTTTAGCATCCTGTTTCCCGTAGCTCATTGACAGAACAAAACAATGCTAAAACTGCATTTTTTCATAGCACTTCTTCGTGACTAGCACCATATTCTAGTGTCAGTCGGTTGTTACAGCTCAGATTGTACGAAGGAGAGATGACAATTTTTTAGGCCAGGTTAAAGTCAACAGTGTATGCGCTTCGGATTGATGCGTATTCTGAGTGCCATAAGAGGCTTCGTAGCGTCTCGTCTCCGGCGATTTATTTTACTTATTACTGCAATGGTAACATACAAGATTATATTGAGGTGTAATTTCCAGACTTACTTCCCAAGAAAGATGCGCTACGAACTCCACAATGTCACTTAAAATACGACCCTCAGACCCATAAGTGCCACATTGGTTGGCTTGCCTTAACCCACTAGACCACCACGGCCGGTATTCTCGTCAATTGAGGAAGTTCCCTAAGACTATTTCCTATGCAATTCATTTTGTTTATTACACCTTATTGTCCTCTTGTTACATAAATCGTGCCAGTATCACCATATTCTGCATAAATAACATACAAAAGGATAAGAATCAACCATATCCACAAATAAATCACAAAGGAAGAGGTGTTCGGGAGCTTCCTAAACCGACGATTTTACAAACCAAGGTGTCCAGTTAATGGTTGTATGGTTACCACCTAACGCACTAAATGATTTCTTTAGTTACAGGGAACTAAATGGCTCACCTTTCAGGGTAGACATTAAAGGTAGCACTACATTGGGTGAGTGGATGGTTGTCGGTCCCACGCATCACACGAGAGGAAGAGAGAAATGAAGGAATACAAAAATGAAGAAAGGAAGTGTGGGATTAGAAGTGTGTAGAGGAAAAGGGATGAGAGAGGAACGAGGAAAAGGGAGGAATGAAGAGAGGAGGATGTGTAGAGGAGAGAAAATAGAGGAAAAAGGAAAAGGGAGGAATGGAGAGAGAAAGATATGTAGGGGAGAGGTGGATGAGAGAGAAATGAGAGGGAGTAAGGAATGAAGAGAGAAAAATATGTAGAAAAGAGAGAATAGTGAGGGGAAAGAGGAAAAGGGAGGAATGAAGAATGATGTGTAGAGTAGAGAAGACTGAAGAGGAAAAAGGAAGAGAGAGAAATGAAGAGAGAAAGATGTGTAGAGGAGAGAAAATAGAGAGAAGAAAGAGGAAAAGAGAGGGAAGGAAGTAAGATAAAACCGCGAAGTACGAAAGTCAGGAAACGTAACAGTGAAAAAGAAAAAAAAGTAACTCCAAAACAGAGCGTTATTTTTTTACAAGGGCCTCCAGGGTCCAGAGAAGATGGAGGAGGGGAGGTAAGTACAGGGAGGAGAGGTGGAGGGAGACGAGAGCAAAGACTCGAAAAAGGAAGAGAAAATAGAGGGAGACGGGAGGAAAGAAGGAGAGGAAGGAAAAGGAGATAAAAGTGAGGGAGAATAAGGAAGGACTAAAGAAAGGGAGGTTGAGAGAAAGGAGAGAAAAAGAAGATAAATGAACCAGTAAAGAGGGGAAGGACGAAAAGAAAAGAGAGAGAGAGAGAGAGAGAGAGAGAGAGAGGAAAAATTTCCTCACCTCTGTTCCATATCTTTTCCTATATTTCCTCTTATTTTCATCTTCCCCTCCTTTCCTTGTTCCATCTTTTCCTAGTTCTGTTCTTTTCCTTATTTTCTTGGACTATGTTGCTTCTTCGGAGGGAGGACAAGAAGTGGTATCCCCCCCCCTCTCTCTCTCTCTCTCGCTCCTTTCACTGGTGTTTGTTGGTGTAGTGGTCAGAACAGCCCAGTAGGAGTGATGGCCCAACCTACGTGTGTAATTTCGATCATCAAGATATTCGACTAAACTCTTTTCACTGTAACTTGGTCCAGATCTTCCTTTTACAGCTTGATTCACGTAGCTTAGTGGCAGAAAATGACAATATTCCAGCTCAGCATCCTTTCTGTAGCACTTCTTCGTGACCAGCACCCTATTCTTGCGTCCATCTAGGCTACTGCTGCAACTCAACGTTCAAGATGAAGAGAGGGAAATTTTAGGCCACGTTTAAGTTAAATGAGTATAGTTAATGCCACCAAGGAGAGTAGGCTGGTCATCTACCCTGAAATGTACTGGTAACTGAGCTTAGGACCTTAACTGGTAGCTGTTTTGATCCACGTTTCTTCTTCTCCCCATTATCCGTTCGTCATTTTAGCATACTGTTTTTTACTCTGACAGCCTAAGTTGCAATCTCTGCACCGCGAATACTGAGCTGTAACAAGAGATTAACATTAGAATATGATGCTAGTTACGAAGAAGTGATTTAGAATGGATGTAGTGCACTAACATTTGTCTTTCTCAACCACTGACCTGCGTGATGTAAGCTGCAAAAGGACAAAAATCTGTTGCAAGTTAGAGTAAAAACGGCATAACCAACATAATCTCTTCAGTCTGATTTTTTGTACTGGTATATTTTTTTCTATCCAGGGTATTATTGTGAGGTCAGGAGAGACATTCCGAACTTTATAATTCGAGACAGCCTTCGTTAATACATTCGTTGTTATAAATCCATCCTAACTTGAAAATAATTTTTCTGTTGATAGCATGAATGAAATGGTGTCATCGGAGTGAAGTGGCTAGAATCGCTGGAGAAATATTTGTCATGTAGCCTGTCTCATAAATATCAAGGTCACAGATGGAGGCCAAACAGCAGTGACAGTCAAATGTTTTAGTGGCTGGAAATTTGTCACCTGAGATGAGAAATAATTTTAAGCATACAAGAAAATATTTAGGCATATAATGATGGAGATTTCATCATAAAAAAAATTGCATTTCTCTTTTATCGTTGTTATTGTTACCATTTTGATTCACTGATCGTTTTAGTAATTTTATAAACTTAATTGTTGTCCTGTTACTAATTATATTACTTTTTTTCAGGTAAGTTTCCACTTTTCCTGCCGCAACGTACTGTACCGTCCTACATATGTTGTAAGTATTTTTACTGGTCTGATGATACTGTAATAATATTTATAGTGATAGACAATAAAATACAACAGTAATAATGATAATTATCATCATCATCATCATCATCATCAAATTATTATTATTATTATTATTATTATTATTATTATTATTATTATATGAGCCGAAAGAAAAGTATATACACTAAGTTACTGTTACATAATCGAAACACGCCCATAACATCTCACTTCAGTTACCGTAGATGGACTTCCGTTGTCACAGAGATGGTAGCGATATTGCTAGCTCAGTGGGTTGTAAGTATTGGTACGAGACTTGGTGATTGTGACAAATAGCGCTAGTGGTAATGGTGATATCCATGCTGGTAGTGGTGGTTGTTAAAGGGTTGGTGCAAAGCCTTCAGAGTGATGGTGCTGGTGACGGTAATAGTGAAGTGCTGGTAGTGGTAGTAGTAGTTGTTCCCTAGGCAGTCTGGACGAACAGCCCCGAGTCCCTAAGGAAGGCCACGGCCAAGACCGGGCTTTCTCACGGAGCTCTCAAGGAGTGTATGTTGTTTTGTTGGCGCAGGTGATTGTGTGGAATGCAGTCTTCCATAATATACTTAATAGTATGGGGCGCTGTGTTGCATCCTGGACAGGCATCAGCGACAGTCATCCAGCCTCTTCTGGTAACTCAAGAGGGCTGGATGATACCCACATCACAGGTAGTTGATGGTGATGGCGCGAGGTCCTTGTGGTGGTGATAGAGACTTTTGGTGCGGGTATTAGACTCATAGTCCTAGTGGTGGTGGTGATAGTGATGACTGGTGCTCGTGATATTTCGGTGGTGATGTGATGATGATGACAGCGGTGGTTGCTGGTGACTCCTGGTGCTATTAATGAAAAAAAGTGCTATGCTTTTCACACATTAACTTGGATTTCATTTCACGTATCTAAATGGAAAATAAGACAGCACTAGGCACTTCATCGTAAACCATAGCACTTCTTCGTGACTGTCATATCTATTTCTGCCGGTAATCCATTGCTACAACTCAGCACTCAAAAAGGAGAGATGGCAGCTTTATGTCAAGTTAATGTTTTAAAAAAGTTTAGCATTGGTGGTGACGGTCCTTGCACCAAACACTATCACCACCGCCACCATCCCAGGCGCCAAGATAGCACAGCGGCCGAGACTTCTGGCACGGATGGTGAGAATGGTGATAGAGGTGGTGTTTGTGATGGTGGTGCTGATAACTGTTGGTGTTATATTCTTTTTACTCTAACTTGGCCGAAAATTACCACCTCTCCATCTTGAATACTGAGTTGTAGCAATAGTTTAACACTAGAAGGTGGTACTAGTCACGAAGTAGTGCTATGGAAAGGATGTATAGCCGTAGTATAGTCGTTACCTGCCACTGAGCTACGTGAAATAACCTGCTAGAGGATGAAAGCCTGGGTCATCTTAAAGGCAGTACAGTGATAGTGCTGGTGATAAATGATGGTGATGGTTAATGCTGCTGACAGTGGTGGTGTAGCTGATATTAACTGCTGGCCATAGTGGACGATAGTACGGTTTAGTTGGTGATGGTGACCGTGGTGATAGTGATGATGGTGATAGTGACACAATGATAGATGTTAATGACTGCTATTGCTTGTGACTCCCGGTGCTAATAATGGTGATATTGGTGGTTTTGTTGACCCTTGATGTTTATGTTGTGATAAATGGTGGTGCTATGATAATGGTGATAGTAATAATGCTAGTGGTTGATGGTGTTAGTGGTGGGGCTGATGGTGCTAGTGGTGGTGATAGTCCTTGCACCACCACCACCACTGTCGACGAAAGCAGAGCGTCCTAGACTTCTGACACAGACTTTCACTAATCCTCAGTAATCCCTCTCGCCCACCACTACACACTTTTTCTACTTTTTCTCCGCCTTTCTTTTTTCCCCTGTAATTTTATTTTTGTCTTTTTTACTAATACGAGTATTTCGTCTGTTCCTTTGGTCTTTCCAGTGTTTCTTTGCCTTCGTTTGCGTCGTGTTAGATTGTCAGTTTTTTCCTTTTTTATTTTCATTTTTTGCTCAGTTTTCCGTTTTGTTTTGCTTTACTTGCTCCCTTTCCTTTTTATGGGTGTTGCTTATTTTTTACCTTTACTGTTGTTTTATTCTCAGTTTGTCTTTTTCCATTTTTGCACCATTCTCCTCTTTGTTTATTTCCATGTTTATTTTTATATTTTTTTAATATTTGTCAGTATTCCTTTGCTCGATTTTCCTTTGTTATTTCTTTCCATTATAGTCCTTTAACACTTGGGAAGAATATATGTAGAAGTGAAGTTTGGAATGAGTGAAATAGGAAAGGTGCTGGGAGGAATGAAAAAATGTTTACATGTCGTTCGCTTAGAATGGATGTAAAGAGAAGGCTGTATGAGGGTGTAATGGTACCGACTGTGTCATATGTGGCTGAAACATGGAATACGTGTGTAGCAGGAAAAGTTTGAATGTAATGGAGATGAGGTGTCTGAGGAGTATGTGCGGAGTGACACGTATGGATCGAGTGAGATATGCTGAAATGTGAAGAACTGGAGTTCTGTGGGAAATGGCTGATCGAGTTGAACAGAGGGTGTTGCGATGATTTGGCCATATGGAGAGAAAGGATGAAGAGCGATTGGTGAAAAAGATAAGTGGATCGGATGCGAGAGGTGTGCTGATAAAGAGTTTGAGGGTAGTAGTGCTGGCCGTGACTTAGTGTGCGGCCTTACTTACAGCAAACATGTGATCGACAAGTTGAAACGAAGCACAGTGTTGGAGCCTTCAGTACTAGAGTCTGGAGGCTGGTCGGACCCCGGAGCCTTATTTCGTGTTGTCGATCGCATATTTGAAGCAAGTGTGGCTGCTTCCTTAGATACTCAGGCTGGAAACTCCCATAGATGACTGGAAGTTTTTGTATCTTAAAGTGCTGCCGGGGATTTAAGTCTGTGTCCTGCGCATAATATTTAATGTTCTGGCCTACATTAGCATCGTCTTTGGTCCCTGGTTCCCGAAAAGGAAATTATAGTTTGGGTGTTAACGTTATTTATTTTTTTATTTATTTATTTTTTTAATGAGTTGGTAGGAACCACGAACAGGAAATCGCAGAAACAGAAATTTCAGTAGAATCAATGGCCGTCCTTTGTTGATCCTCTCGGTATAATGGCGATTGTTTCTTTTTCTTCTTTTACCAGATGATTTTATTGAGTTTGAAGAGTTTAATCTAAAATATATTTAACTCCAGTTTGTAAAATTTTTCGTATGCATTTTTTTAGACGTGCGGAAAAGAAGAGACAAGATTTTGTTGCAGTAGTGGTAGTAGTAGTTTATGAGAGAGGGAAGTAAGTGTGGGGGAGGGCAGCGAAATGGCAGGGGACAGGGTGACATGGAGGTGATTCGTTTCTGGCCACCCCAAACGCAGTTGAGGTGTCTGGCTATAGATAGATATATAGACAGGAAGATGTTGTAGTATCAGTAGTAATAATGGTCGTTGTTGTTGTTGTCCCAAGTTCATCTGAAACGTGAACACGGTGAACTACAGACAGAAACTGCTCATCTCCATCAGTCCACTGTCCTACTTTCGGACGATAGGGAGGGAGTTGAGGGACGTTTGTATATCAGAGAAGAGGAGCCACTGGGTTATACCTGTGCCACCACGTGAAGGCGTCCCTCTCCGTCACCACGATATTGGAGTGACACTGTTAATCAGACGCTCATGGTTCCGCTAAAGACCCAGGAAAGCATCAAAGTAGTCTTTTGATGTTTCATTGCGTTTTGGTCCACCCAATGCTCATTTTCCTCTTCCGTCACCACATTTGAAATAGGACTTGAAATGGTGAATACTGACGTGGTGGTGATGCTGGTGATGTGATTTGTTGCTGTGGTGATGATGGTGATGGTGGTGTGTAGTTTGTTGTTGTTGTGGTGTTGGTAGTGGTAGTGGTGGTGGTGAAGTTGTAGTGATGCTGGTGGTGATGTGGATGTGATAGCGGTGGTAGTGGTGGTGGTGGTGGAGTGAGGGTTGTTGCTGTAGTGATGGTGGTGGTGGTGATGGAGTGTGGATTGTTGCTGTGATGATGGTGAGTTTGATGGTGGTGGTGGTGAGTGTGTGGATTGTTGCTGTGATGATGGTGAGTTTGATGGTTGTGGTGGTGAGTGTGGTGGTGTAGGTGTGTCGAAGGAGGTATCAGCAGTGGTTGTGATGGTGTTGTAGGCTTTAGTGTAAGGGTGGTGATAAAGTGTTTGTTGGTATGGTGGTGATGGTAGTGATGACTTACCACTACGCATCCCACGGCCACCTACCCACAGTCATTCCCCTTGTGATGAGGCGATATCCTTCACGTTGCTTAGTCCTTAAGTTTTTTACCTCCTTCAATCCAGTGACGTCCTTCATTATATTCCTACTGCCTCTTGACGATTCTATTGGGCTTAGAACTCCTTGACACGTGTTCTTGTTCAGTATGGAAGCTCCCTAAATCTTCTCCCCAGCGATTTATTTTTGGATATAGATTGTTACTATCCTTTTGGACGATGCAGAGTATGGTGATATTGGAAGGATTTATGTAACATAGAAGACAGTAAGGCGTAATAAACAAAATAAATCGCTTAGGAATAGGTGTTAGGGAGCTTCCTCAGCCAACGAGAATACTAGCCCTTGGCAGTGAGAGGGTTAATGAAGGCTGTATCTAACCCATCCAGTTCGAAAGATTCTCCTGCGTTGAATAAAATCGTCTGGGAGTTGTTGGAGTAAAATGAATGACATGCTGGGGCTGAATTGGTGAATTTTCACAGTTTAATTTCGTCACTCAGACCTGGGACAGTATTCTCGTGCTGTTAGGAAGTTTACTAACACCTCATCTTTACCGGTTTATTTCTGATTCTTCTTCGGTACTGTATTCGTGTATGTTATTCATGCAATGTGTGTCTGCAATAAAAAGATGTAAGAAGCAAAAAAGAGGATATTAATGGATGGCCTGAAAAATAAATCATTAAGGAAAAGATGTTAAGATCCTTCCTGAAAACACGTCGCCATACATAAACGAGTCGACTAGTAATGTTGTTGTTGTTGTTTTTGGCTCCCAGTAGGTAATTTCGCTCAGCTGGGAGAAACTCTTTACACTCTGTTGATTTAATGGAAACTTACAAATCGCCTTCAATGCGATTTTTTCACCAAGTTGAGTAAGTTTGCCAAGCGGTGGCAAGAATAAAGTAAACAAAAAAACTGAATGTGTAAATAGGTGGCATTTTCTTTTTAAACAAACTTGTGTTCTATGTTGCAGTATCACAAGGTCGTTGTTCGTAACTGTTTAATTTCCGTTTCATGTTAACAGTTTCTTGCATGATCTCGATGGGTATCACGAGTCGACTACTTCTTTAACAAGATTCAGCATTTTAATATCCTCTTCACTTTTATGAGAGTTAGTTGTACTTCTTGTACTTCAACTTGGCCTAGGTTTTCGTCCCTTTGTAGCTAATTTCCCGTAGCTCAGTGGCAGAAAAAAGACAACATACTTTCCAAAGCACTTTTTAGTGACTAGCACCATGTTCTTGTGTTAATCTCTTGTTGCAGGTCAGTATTCAAGGATAGATGGCAGTTTTAGGCTAAGTTAGAGTAAAAAGAGTATAGTAACTCACATTATACAGGCGCTACAAAAAAATGTTAGTTGCAGGATGGCATTGCAGTATCCTCCACAAAAAAGGCCAATTAAACTATCCTAAGATAATTGTTTTCAGCATTTTAATTTCCCTTTCACGTTCAGGCTATTTGCATACCTGGGTTGCTTGTCATTTAAATCCACTGCTGATTCTAGGATATGTTTTTTGAATGTAATAATATTCATTCCTCTTTGAAAACTTGTATATATCTGCTTTGTATATCATGGTCAACTCTTAACTCCATGATAACAGTTATCACAGTGTTACTTTCTGCTTCAGCTTTTAATCAGTTGCATATCTGTTTTGTTCATTAAAAGGGTCCTCTGCTGACTCTTACACAACTGTTTTTAACTCCTTTTTTTTTTTTTTCCGTTTTACGTTCTAAGTTTTTGCATATCTGGTTTGTATATCATAGAAGTTCACTACCGACTCTCCTGTTACGATCTCCGCAAAAAAGCATCTTTTCCCCTGTTCAAACATTCGCGCTCTGGGTGCGGCCATTTACATGTAAATTAAGTTTACAATGGTGTAATGCCAAACGTATGGACGCGAGAGCTGTTTTGTGTGTGTGTGTGTGTGTGTGTGTGTGTGTGTGTGTGTGTGTGTGTGTGTGTGTGTGTGATAAAATAAGATTTTATTCAATTTTCCCCAAATTTGGTGGAAGTCTTGAGTATCAACCAAGGAACTGACTTTTTGTTTTAGAGAACAGTAGATCATAGGTCAAGGTCACATGGCTAGGTCAACATTAACAGGTAAGGCAAGTTTGAAATAATTCGATTTTGCGAACAATCGGTGGAAGGTCAAGGTCATGCGGGAAGGTCAAAGGTCAGACTCAGTAGCCAAGATTTTGATGTCTATGGACCGAACTTGGTGGAAGGGTGTAGAGACAGGCACCGAAATTAAACAGAGTTTGAGAACAGTTGGAGAAAGGTTAGGTCACATGACAAGGTCACCTCAACTGTGATCTGACTTTGACCACAATTAATGTAAGAGGTGAGAGTTAGGCAAGATGTAATGATTTTGTTTTAAGAACCAGTAGTCAAGACCACAGGGCAGAGTCAAATGGTCGGCTCTGAGATCAGGTGTAGGGCGCCGTTGTTTCATTTTCTAAGTGCTCGTTATTGTTTGAAGTTGTTACGCAGATGTTCAGTGTGTCTTGTCTCTTGTCTCACATCGTCCTATATTCTTCAGAAAGGTTAATTATTCCGAGAGAGTGTCTGCGGTTTGTGTATAATATAGCCTCGGCCGGACATGGGCCTTTCTCAGTACCAAAGCTGTTGTATCCTGACAGTAAACACACACACACACACACACACACACACACACACAGTAACCGAAGGATGGTTTGACTTACTAGTAGACAAAAACATGTTGAGAGATAAAAACATGAAGAGAATGAAATTATAGGAGTAATATCCATGCTCGCGTAACTACAGGGTCAGGGTATCATATAAGACTTTGTAGTTACTTGTAGTGGAGTTATATATATATTAGACTTGTGGACGAGCGGTTGTTATACTTGAGTAGCTTCGTGAGTAGATAATCTTTCCCATTTGTCATGTAGTGACAGGAGAGGTAAAGAATAGTATGGGACTATTTTTATTTGTCTTGGAAATATTAACAATTCTCTCACACAGAGCGAAGTATAAAGTAGAGTCCCGCTAGCTATCTCTCTGTCTCGCTGTCTCTGTCTCTCTCTCAAGTTGCTAAGCCCTTCTCCCTGCGACCTGTCTGTTCTATCGCTAGCTTCCTTCTGACTTCTCTTTCCTAAATTCTGGTGAAACAGGAGACGTATCACGTGTGTTCCTTGTGATTGGAAAGTTCTAGAGGCCTGTGTGTGAGTATGTGTGTATGTGTGTGTATGGTCAACAAGGCTTTGTTCACCGGTGAATTGCTGACAACTAACTGCATCATCTCCTTACTGGCTGCTTCGTAATCTGTCGTCAGCTTTTCCTCAGTGTAACTTGCAAGATCATTTCCCATTCCCAGGCTCGCATAGAGCTGTCTATCTATCTATTTATCTATCTATCTATTATGATTTGTAATTATAATATGGAGTCCTAATATATGCTCGGTCATGCGAAAATGGCGTACCATCGACAGTTAATAGTCATAACATATTAATACATATTATATACACATTATAATGAACTCATAAGCTAATTAAGTGAAATACATAATATTGTAAAAGTAACATAATTGTATGAATATTATATACAGTACATATAATATTTATAGTAAATAGTGATTATTCATTAATATTACATTTTAAACAAGTTGTATACATATTTGAATAAATGCATTAAAGTAAATTATTTAACTGTAATACAGTATGTACTTGGGTTATTGTAGTGAAATGCATACATGCAAGAAAAGAAAAAAATAATAGTTTAAATTTAAGATTATGGTAAGAGTTATTATTTCATTTAAAGATAATGGTACTGGTATGCCATACATGGGTCATTCTTCTTTGTATTATATATATATATATATATATATATATATAATTAATACAATATACAAAATATGTACACTTCATTCAGGGGGGTTAACTTGGATGTTAACTCCCCCCCCACTAAATAATGACTCCAAGGTAGCAATTCTTGCATGCATTCTGTGCATTGCGAACAGCAGTACTGCAACTACAATGCAGACGATTATAAAGACAGTAGGTGCTGGGCTATACACATAATATGGGTTGAACATACTCAAACTCAAATCTTCCCAGGGCTTCATTGTTTCATTGATCAGCTGCATAGTTTCAAACTTAGGTGAAGTCAACTTAATACTTGTGCTCATGTTTAAGTTCATATCAGGCAGTGGGTGGAAATGTTTGTGTGTATGATTGAGGATGGCGTAGTGATTGATGGTGGATAAAGTAGACATGGTTGGTGTAAATACCGCACAGTAGTCTGGTGCTATGTATAATCCTGATGCTGATGTATGAGATGGTGGTATATCTGGACAGACTATGTAAACTGATGTGTTATGAGGGAAATAAAAAAACTGTGAGTGTCCAATGCGTTGATGGTGTACAAGTTTATCTGGAGCAAAAGTGAAGTTGCAATGATGATGAATATTGTCATTTCTGATGATAGCCATTTCACAAGGGACTGTATCAGTAGGCTGAAACGTGAAAACGTACGCAGGACAAAGATGAACAGCATGTAAGGATGTGCGGCACTTTCGTTCAATCGTTGATTCACTTGCGAAAGTGACAGTGTCCCGTCTCTTGGAGACCATGATGAGTTCGGTGTCTGTGTTGATGTTGATGATGACCAAAGTGTTGTTTTTATAGGGGAAGGGGTGTATTTGGTATACTGTGAACAGGTCTTCAGTGATGAATGGTACATGAACTACCACTGATGTTGGTGTTAGTGTTGCTTCTAAATATGGGTAATATTGCATGAATTCCCTACTGCGGAACAAAGGCTTCAATTTATGTTTATGTATGCCTTGACTAAGTATCTGACGTAGCTCATGAACTGGGAGTAAGTCAGTTGTGATCTTGCCATCACCAGCATTCGAAATTCCTTGCATAAGTGCCCTGAAACGATCTCTAGTGTTCTCTAATTGTAGTAGAATCGTGTCAATATGTTCTGTGATGATGGAGAAGTGTTGGAAAAAAAAAATCTATTAATTTCCTAATATGGTCATGCTGTGGTCGATGATAGTGATGATGTGCGTTACGGTTGATTGTTATTTCATTTATAGAAGGAGTTTAAATCGATATTTAATTCTCGTAAATGATGTACTGTAGATTTGATTGGAACAGTTGCACCTATGTTCGATTGTTTGGTATATGACCTTAATTTCTTTTTGTAATCATTGTTGTGTTCTTGCTTGGTTTCTTGAGGTACGTTCGCCTGTTCGGTTGTATCCGAGGCTGAATAATTATGGGATAATTCCCTTGAAACTCGTTTTAAATGGTCAATATGAACTTGTTTCTCCTCGCCACATGAAAGTGACTTAATTAAAACTTTGTTTGCTTTTATGTTAATTACTCTGTATGGCCCCTCAAATTTTGGGGATAATTTATTGTCTCTCGTATGAATGACACCGTAAACAATGTCTCCTAAGCTGATAGGTGAATCTTTTGCCTTCTTGTTAAATGCCTCCGTCATTTCTTCCTTGGACATCGTTAATTGTTTTTTGACTTTTGTGAATGTCCTGGAATTCACGTAAACGGAGTTTAGAGTAATCATCGTAATTGTATATAGGCATGCTGTCACCTTCTAGGAGCTCATATGGTAATTTTTTATCTGTGCCATATATAATGAATTGTGGTGTGTCACCGATGGATTTATTTATAGACCCATTAATTGAGGCTTCTACTCTGGGAATCCACTCATCCCAGCTTGCATAATTTTCACTGAGAATGTGTCGTAGCACATCTAATACTTTTTTATTTTGTCTCTCTACCAACCCATTCGATGCTGGGTGATAGGCCAAAACGTTAACCTTTTTGATGTTATATTGTTTACATATTTCTTGTAAGATCTCAGAATTAAATTCTCCTTCATTATCACTTATTAGTACCTTTGGGGTAGTAAAGCGACATATTACATTATCTGTTATTGCCTTTGCTACTGTCTCTGCTGTCTTATCTTTAATTGGAGCTAAAATGACATAACGGGAAAAATGATCCGTTGCTACGAATAAGTATAGGTTATTATTGTATGATAATGGCATCTTGAGTAAATCAACAGCGACAACGTCCCATGGTTGATGTGGTACAGGGTAATTACCCATCGGTGCAGGTGTGATTGGGTATCCTTTGTGTTTCGCACATGATTCGCATCTGTCTATATGATTGTTTACATCTTTTCGTAATGACGGCCAGTAATATAATAGCTGGGCTTGGTTGAATGTCTTATCCTTTCCAGGATGTCCTGCATGTGGGCTGTCGTGTATCAATCGTAATACTTGGGGTATCATGTCATTAGGTACTACCAACTGGTTAGTATTTCTTTGGCGTTTTGGTTGTTTAGAGTTAATTTTGTATAATGTATTATTGACCATTGTGAATTGTTCAAGTGGGACATGCAGTTTGGGTAATTGTATGTCATCTCCACTTTCTAACTTGTATATAACTTTAGACCATATTGGGTCAAGTCTTTGTGCCTTTGCGATATCCTCGTGGTATGGGATATTTCCTTTGAGATCTAACGCCGCGACCTGAATTGTGTTCGGGTTCCTAGATAATGCGTCAGCTATGTTCATTTTACCTTGTATATAATGAATTTGTACATTGTAGTTTTCAACTGTACATTTCCATCTTGCTTTCCTCCCAGAAAGGAGTTTTTCTTTAAACATACCCACCAGCGGTTTATGGTCGGTGAATAAGTGGATTTCGTAACCATATACCAAATCTCGAAACTTTTGTAATGCAAAAAACACTGCAAGTGCCTCTAAGTCTGTAGTGCAATAATTTTTCTCTGCACCTCTTGTTTGTCTGCTGGCAAATACAGTTGGTTGATTCTTTCCTCTTTTATCTTCCTGCATCAGTACAGCCCCTAATCCTTTAACTGATGCGTCTGTACAAATAAGAAATGATTTTGTGTAATCTGGATATGCTAAACAAGGTGCATTTGTTAGTTTAATTTGTAGATTGTTAAATGCCCTTTTTTGTTCTTCCCATTGGAATACAGCATCTTTTTTGAGTAGTTGGAATAGAGGAAAGGCTATATGAGAGAACTGTGGTACGAATGACCTATAGTACCCAGCCAGACCTAAAAATTGTCTAACTTCGTCAGTCGTAGTGGGTTCAGGAAAATCTCTCACTGCCTGTATTTTGTCATCTTGGTGTGAATACCATCAGAACTTAATTTGTGGCCTAAGAAATTTATTTCCTTAAAGCAAAATTTGCATTTAGAAGGTTTAATTTTTAAACCAGCATCACTAAGCTTTTGTAAGAGTAAGTCTAATTTCCTGAGATGATCCTTAATATTCTTCGTTGCGATTATAATATCGTCAAGATAAACAAATATTTCTTGTCCTAAAATTCCGGACAATACGTAATTCATAAGACGCTGGAATGTGCCTGAGGCTGTCCTCAGTCCCATTGGCATTCTTGTATATTGATAATGGCCTCTGTTTGTTGAAAAGGCAGTGTATTTACGTGACTCCTTAGATACCGGAATCTGATAGTAGCCGTTTAGGAGATCGATGGCCGAGAATATATTATTCTCAGGACCAGTATTCTGTAGAACATCGCTTAGCAATGGCATGGGAAATCTGTCTGGGATTGTGTGATTATTTAGTTTACGGTAATCTACTACCGCACGCATTTCTCCATTTCGTTTGGGCACAAAGAATAAGGGGGCATTCCACGGGGAGACTGAAGGCTCAATAATTCCAAGTTTTAACATTTCATCGACATACTGATTTGCAAGTGTACGTTGGGAGTGTGGTATGCGGTAAGCTGGTACGAAAATTGGTGGTGTTTCTGGGTGCACATTAATCATGTGATTAATCAAGTTAGTACACCCTAATTGTTCTCCGGGCAATGCTACGGTGTCCCTGTGTGTTTCCAGCAGGGTTAACAAATCATTTTCTTCATCAAATTCACCTGAGTGAATTAAATTCTCTTTTATTCTTTCTCTATCCGTAGATTTTATCTCACTTGTTACTCCAGCTATAACTATTTCCTTCACAGGGGCGGGACATTTTTCAATATTAACTATGCAAGTTCCCTTTTTCAACTGAACTTCCCCATTCATGGGATTAATTATGAATATCTGAGTTTCCCCTTCGTCGTTCGTATGACATAATGCGTTTTCTACTGACAATCCCTTTACTTTACATAATTCTTCTAAGACAAGAACAGTACTATTCCGTACTTTGCTCTTTATGGTAACCTTCATGTATGAATTAGGTGGTATAACTAAATCATTAGTGAGATGGGCTGGAAAAATTGATAAATCAGTACTGTTATCTGGGTCACTAATTCTGGAGGATGGGGTTGGTGGTGGGAGTGGATCTATACACTCATCTGTTTGTGTATGTTTGTTTAAGCTTTTAATATTACTAATTCTTTTTGGCTCTCTTCTACCAATCGGTGAGGGCTCTGAAGTTATTTCCTCTATGAATTCATTATCAAAGTCTATTCCATTCATTTGTGGGAGTATGGTTATGTTCTCAGCTCTCATGGATCTTAAGCCCAGTAACATATGAGCTTTAATTGCTAAGTTTTCAACGATATAGAAAAATGCAGAGAATGGTCTTGTAGTTTCTGTGAAACTGATATTTAATCTTATCATACCCTTCACTGTAATCTCTTGTCCATCTACTGTGTATAAATCTAAATCGGCTTCATCCAGAAAAGTTACTTTCTTTTTATTTTTAAGAATTCTATTTAGTTCTTCATGTGGTATTAAGTTCACTGGAGAGCCTGTATCTAAAAATAAGGAAACGTTTTGATCCTCACATACAGCTGGTATCAAGATACACTCATTTCCCAACATGCCTCCTATGTGAAGTTTAGCCTTGTTCTTCTTTACGTTTGTTCGTTTTTTGTCATGACTTGGTCTTCCCCCGATTTGAACATAGACACAATTTTGTCTACTGTTTTGCAATCACTGGTTCAGTGCCCTTGGTATCTATGATGCCTACAGTAAGGACCAAATCCTTGTGTCTTTTGTTTGTCCTCTTTTGCCTTGATAAAGCATTCATACCTTGTGTGCCCTGGTTTTGCACAATAATGACATAGAATGGACCTATCCCTAGGCTGTGACCTACGATGTGATTTCCCATAAGAAGTGTTGTTTATGGCGCGAGACCTGCTCGGGCTGCGCGAAAACTTATGAAACTGCCTGTAGGAAGGCGTCTGTGAACGAGGCCTTGTCATGTTTGGTTGTTTGGCCTGCCTGATTTCTGGTCGCAATCGATTTTGTTCTCTGTTTGGGGTCGGTGTAGATGTTTTCACAGCTGATACTGTCTCAGGTACCCTCATTCTACCAGAATGTGCATGTGTGTCGACCATACCTGCTTTACTGCACTGCATCTCTACCTCATTCATTAAGTCTAGCAAGCACATTCCTGGGGTGTACGCGACCGTCTTGGAGATCTTAAGGGTCCTATCAGGTAATTTACACAAGGCAGCTACATAACCAATGATGTCCACGACGAGGTCTGGGGACATCTTTCCATCATCTGTTATCCAATTAGAATTTTCCAAAGTAACTAATAATGTTCTCTTGATTGTGGAGACATCAGCAGTTATTTCACTGAGCACATGGTTTGTAGTGTGCTTCCTTACAAGATCTACAATTTTATGTAATTCTGGAATTATACCTGGCAAGAAGTTCATACCTCCAGAAAATTTCTTCAAAAATTCAGTTTTAAATTCATCATATGTCCTAGCACGATGGAGCTTGTCTGAGCGAAGCAAGTTGCTCGCTGGACATCTTTCCTGGCTTATGCAAGATGAAAAAATAGCAATTTTCTCTTGTTCATCTAGTATGTGGCGCTTGATGAACATTTGTTCGCACTGACTGACTAATGAAAGGACATCAATGCGATCTTTGTCTGTGCCAGAGAATTTTGGGGCAGTTTTATCCTCGTGATACACAAACACGTGAGGTGTGGTTGTTAGATCAGCGGTATTTGTTTCTTGATTCATTTTTACTGTTTGCTCTGTTAATTCAACTTGGACTTGTTTATCGTTGTGTGAGGGAATGGTGGAATATGTACGACCGGACCGGTGAACCCTGTTAAGTATATTGGCATACGTGTGCCAGTCAGCAACAAAGTCCGCACTTGCTACGTCAGAGGGGATTTCCCAGTCATCATCTGAAACTGCCGTATTTGTTTCTTGATCTTTAGTGTGTGGTGAGGTTTGTACAAGGGGTGGGTTGCCTTGGTGCTCTCTTAATTGTGAGTCTGTTGTTGTGGCAAATTGTGTGTCATCTGGTATTAACGTGGGTGGTGGCGAAAATATTCCTGTCATTAAGATATGGTGTTTTGAAATACGCCTCTTGTTTATTTATGTCCTAACAAAATAGATGAGTAAATAAGTTGAAATAAATGATAGATAGTGAGTGTATGAGTGTATATATGGAAATAAGTTAAAAAAAAAGTTGAATATAGCTAATTTTAGCACTGAGAAGAAATGAGTAAGTATAATTTTACCCACTTGATACAGATCGTAGAGGTGTGTCGATACAAAAGTCGATCTCGGAAGAAAAATACAGGTTTGATTGAAGATCTCTTGATAATTCTAGTGGTGTGTTGATGGACGATATTACTTAGGAAATTCCATGGCCTGGTGCTTGTGGTGGTTAACAGCTGTCCCAGGCAAACCTCAGCATAGAACGTCGAATTTCCAACTCAATACTGTGGAAATAAATGAGTATGAGTAGGAGCTATGTGAATAATGAGTAATGAGTAGTGGGTGAGAGGTGCCTGGTGTCAGTCACACGTTGCTTGGCATGGCAGACTCGCGTTGTGATGTCGTCTCAGCACATGGTGACGTCGGCTTCCCACACTGGTAGCTGTGGTGAGTAAATGAGTAGCGATGAGTAACTTTAGTGAAGATGAGTGAGTAAGATGAGTTGTGAATATGGACTTGGTATTTGCTTCGTCGTCTTGACCTCTTGACTCCTGCGTCAGCGTCGGGGGTTGGGTGGATGTAGCAGAGAGAGGAGGGTGAGGTCTGGTGTTTATGAGGTATGAGTCGTGTCTCACTCTTCGTTTGTTTGTTCCGTTTTTCTTTGTCAATGTTTTCTCGGTCCTTTTCTCTTGTGATTTACTCGTTGTAGGATGAAGACAGCTGCTACTTGTAGGTGCGTGTAGAAGATTATACAGACGACTCGTAGAGTTGTTACTTGTAGTTGATTGTAGATGGTTGTAGTTCGCTGGTTCGTCGTAGAAGTTGCAAGATTGTTTGTATCAATATATTGTTAAACTACTTGCAAGGCGTCCTGTGACCTCTTCACCTCTGCATCAGCATGATGATCGGGGAGACGGAGGGGGGGTTGGAGAGAACTGTCAGGAGCTATTTGTGAGTTGTTGGTTGTGGGAGGTATTCTTGTTTTCAATCTTGATATTTTGTAGGAATGCAATGTTGATTCGTAGACGAGGTTCGTATACGTTCGCTGCTACCAAATGTCATATAAGACTTTGTAGTTACTTGTAATGGAGTTATATATATATTAGACTTGTGGACGAGCGGTTGTTATACTTGAGTAGCTTCGTGAGTAGATAATCTTCTTTCCCATTTGTCATGTAGTGACAGGAGAGGTAAAGAATAGTATGGGACTATTTTTATTTGTCTTGGAAATATTAACAAGTCTCTCACACAGAGCGAAGTATAAAGTAGAGTCCCGCTAGCTATCTCTCTGTCTCGCTCTCTCTGTCTCTCTCTCAAGTTGCTAAGCCCTTCTCCCTGCGACTGTCTGTTCTATTGCTAGCTTCCTTCTGACTTCTCTTTCCTAAATTCTGGTGAAACAGGAGACGTATCACGTGTGTTCCTTGTGATTGGAAAGTTCTAGAAGCCTGTGTGTGAGTATGTGTGTATGTGTGTGTATGGTCAACAAGGCTTTGTTCACCGGTGAATTGCTGACAACTAACTGTATCATCTCCTTACTGGCTGCTTCGTAATCTGTCGTCAGCTTTTCCTCAGTGTAACTTGCAAGATCATTTCCCATTCCCAGGCTCGCATAGAGCTGTCTATCTATCTATTTATCTATCTATCTATTATGATTTGTAATTATAATATGGAGTCCTAATAAGGGGTAAAAGAAAAAAATTGATGAAAATGGGATGGAATGAGGGAGACAGGATGGAATGGACGAGTGGAAGAGAAGGGAAAGAGGATAAGTGAAGGGAAGAGAAGGGAAATAGAGAAAGGAAATCTAAATGAAAGCGTGAGTGAAAAGGACAAGGGTTGGGGAAGGAGGAAGAGAAGAGTCAGAAAATATTGAAAAGAAGGGAAGAGATATATGGAAATTCTAAGTGGAAGAGAAGAGCAGGTGGATGGGAAAGGGAAGGGAATGGAAGAGAAATTTTGAAAAAGAAAAGAAAGGAAAAAGGGAAAGAAAAATGAAAAACGTGGAAGATAGAGAAGTAGGACTGGGAAGAGAAGAGGAAAAGGGAAAGGGAAGAGGAGGGTAAGGAGAAAAGTGAAGAGAAGGTAAGGGGAAAGGGAAGAGGAAGGAAAGGGGTAATAGTGAAGAGGAGGGAAGGGCAAGGGGAAGAGGAGGGAAAAGGGAAGCGTGAATGGGAAAGGGAAGAAGAGGGTAAGTGAAAAGGAGTGAAGGGAAGAGACGTGGGATAGGGAAAGAGGAAAAGAGAAGGGAAAGAGGGAAGAGAGAGAAGGGCAAGGGGAAAAGGAAGAGAAAGGAAAAGGTTGAAGGAAACGATGTGGAAGGGTGAAAGAGAAGAGAAATGAAAAGAAAATGGTAGAGGGGAATTAGGATAAGAGGAAGAGAAGGGAGAGGAAAAATGAGATGGCCAGACATGACAGGAATACTGTATGGCTAATAAGATTTTCTGATGAAGCGATGATGCTGGTTGAAATTATGAGATGAGAGAGAGAGAGAGAGAGATGGCAGGATTCTCATCAGAGAGGAAGTGTAATTACAATGGTGCTAGTGGAAATCATTGGAGATTCGTCCTTTCCGGCGCGTCCCGGCCAACTGAACACAAACACCAGAAAAGCGGAAAATGTGAAGGAGTGAAGGAAAAATGGGGATAATGAGAAAAGTGAGGGAAAGTTTAGGAACCAGGGAAAATTAAGGGATACAGGGAAAACAGGAAGACTGGAAAGATGACAAGGGAGGAGCTGAGGAGTACAAAGGAGTACAACGGAAAGCAAACAGCAACAGACCTGTTGGTCCTTTCGTGGCTATTTGTTATAGGGAAGGTTATAACTAACATCAACAAATCTTTCAGCGAAAGACACGTATAGAAAAGCAGGAAGACTCACCCCCCCCCCCACCAAACCTTCCACTCGAAGCCGGCAGGAAATCATGAGGACCACCACCATGCAGCAGAGAAAAACTGTCAGGGAAATTTCATAGGAAAGAGGGAAAGGAAATCTTAGTCTACACTGTCTACCTGAAAAGGCAGGTAACATTAAGTGAATGTTTATCGATGTTGTTCTGCCGATTGTATCATCCCGGTTCCGAAAAAAGGAAAGAAAAAAAGTTTCTGTATATACTGTAGATATGTATTATTCAGGAGTGAACATACTAAGCTGAGGATGAGAAGACAGATACTTACCAAAGCGACCTTTAAAGGTTAGTAATATATCACAGTTTACTGCATTGGAGGGCAGTTGAGAGGGGAAGGAAGAAATATTAATATTAAAAAAAGAGAATTTTATTACTGATAGGGGTAACTGAGAGAAGGGATGAAACAAAAAAAAAAAAGGAAAAGAAAAGGAAGACTAAAGACAGGTGGAGGGAATGAGGAAAGAAGAAAAATATAGGGAAAGTAACGGGGTGAAAAAATTACCACTGATGGTAAGATCTGTTCGGGAAAATTCGTGAATGGCGGGGAAACAGGAAAATTTTGACAAATAAATTGATAAAACACTGAAACTGCAGGGAAAAGTACAGGAGACTGGAGAGAAAGGTGTGTAGAGGAGAGAAGATAGGGAGAGAAAAGAGGAAAAGAAAGGGAGAGAAGTAAAATAAAACCGTGAAATAAGAAAGAAAATGTAACGGTGGAAAAGAAAAAGTAACACCAAACCGGAACGTTATGTTTTACAAGGGCCTCCAGGGTCCAGAGAAGATGGAGGAGGGGAGGTAAGTACAGGGAGGAGCGGTGGAGAGAGACAGAGGAAAAGGGGAGAGGAGAGGAAAAAGAGAGAGGAGGGAAAGGAGAGAAAAGTTAGGGAGGTGAAAGAAAGGCTGAAGAAAGGAAGAAGCGATGGAGGAGGGGATGTAAGTATAGAGAGGAGAGGTGGAGAGAGACGAGAGGGAAGACTCCAAAAAGGAAAGAGAAAATAGAGGGAAGGGGGAGGAAGGAGGGAGGGGAAGGAAAAGGAGCTAAGAATGAGGGAGAATAAAGAAGGACTAAAGAAAGGAAGGTTGAACCTGTAAAGAGGGGAAGGACAAAAAGAAGAGAGAGAGAGAGAGAGAGAGAGAGAGAGAGAGAGAGAGAGTTTCACCTCTGATCCCTCTCCTTTCCTATAATTATTTCCGTATCTTTCCATCTTTCCCTTCTTTCCTTATTCCTTCTTTTCATATTGTTGACATTTCTTTTCGTGTTAGCTCTGTTCTTTTCCTCATTTTCCTCAACTGTGTTGATGTCCCGGAGGGAGGACAAAAAGCATTTTTCCTCTCTCTCTCTCTCTCTCTCTCTCTCTCTCTCTCTCTCATTGGTGTTTTTGGTGTAGTGGTTTGAACAGCCCAGTAGGAGTGTGTTAGATCAAGATTTTCGACCATACTCTTTTCACCTTAACTTTGCCCAGATATTCCTCTTCCAGCTAGTTTCACGTAGCTCAGTGGCAGAAAAATGACAGTATTGCTTTACATCCTCTCCATAGCACTTCTTCGTGACCAGCACCCTATTCTAGTGTTCATCTGCTGACAGTTCAACATTCAAGATAGAGGGATGGCAATTTTGGCCACGTTAGAGTTAAAACAGTTTAGTTAATGCCACCAAGAAGAGTAGGCTGGTCAACTACCCTTAAAATTAGCGATAACTTTGCCTAACATCTTACTTCCAACTGTTTTTACTTCCTGTTTCATCATTTCCCCGTTATCTGGTCATCATTTTAGCATACTCTTTTTTACCCTAACTTGGCCTAAAATTGCAGTCTCCCCATCGTGAATACTGACCTGTAACAAGAGATTAACATTAGAATATGATGCTAGTTACGAAGAAGTGCTATGAAATGGATGTAGAGCAGTAGCACTGTATTTTTGTGGCATTGACCTGCGTGATGTAACCTGCAAAAGGACAAAAATCTGTGCCAAGTTAGAGTAAAAACAGCAGTCACCATAGTCCCTTCAGCCTGATCTTTACCTCCGCCAAGGAGGTAATGTTTTACCCAGCGTTGGTTCGTGTGTTAGCCGGATTACTCAAAAAGTTATGAACGGATTTTGATTTTTTTTTTTTTTTTCTTAGGGTGGGCCATGGGCCAAGGAAGAAATGATTAAAATATGGATCAGATCCGGATGCGTATCCGGAGTATCCTGCAGAATATCTCCAAAAGTTCTCAGTGAATTTCAATGAAAATTTATGGACAGGATTGGTGGGCCATGGACCATGAAAAAAGATTGATTAAATTTGGGGGCGGATGCGGATCCGGATCCTGTATCCACGGATACGGATCCGGGATTACTCAAAAAGTTATGAACGGATTTTTATGAAATTTTATGGAAGGGTGGGCCATGGGGCAAGGAAGAAATAATTAATTTTTGATCCGGATCCAGAGTGTCTCGCACAATATCTCCAAAAGTTCTCAATGAATTTCAATGAAATTTTGTGGAAAGGTGGATCATGGACCAAGAAAGAATTGATTAAACTTTGGGGCGGATCCGGATCCGAATCCGGATCTTTTTAAATAGCAGTGGCATTGGCGGAGGTATGCGCTCTCTGAGCACTTTCTAGTTTTTTTTTTTTAATCCAGATCATTATAATGAGGCCAGGAGAGACTTTCCGCACCTGATAATCAGATATCGCCTTCATTAAATTCTTCGCTGTTGGAAATCCTTCCTAACTTGAAAATGTCTCTTGATAACCTGAGTGAATTGGTGTCATCGGAGTGAAGTGGCTAGAATCCTTGAGAAATATTTGGCGTATAATCCATAAATATCAAGGTCACAGATGGAAGCCAAACGGTTCTGACAGTCCAATATTTTAGTGGTTGTAAATTTGTCACGAGCAGTAATGTTATTTTCCTGTCACTTCTTATTGCTTTTCCTTCCTTTACAAGGTGGCATTACATTGAGTGACAAGCCAAATGGTTTCCTGTAAGCCAAGAAACCATTTACAACGCTGGATGGTAACCATATAACCAAACCATACGTGCTCCCTACGTGTCAACAAGTGCGTTGGTGGAGGGTTAGTGTCCCTCTCCGTAAAACAAATAACTCAAAGCCAAATGACCACCCTTTACGAGATTACGGCGTCTGGCAATAGATAGATAGATAGATAGGAATGTTATGCATACAAGTAAATATTTACCTACATAATGATAGAGATTTCATCATTACTATAAACTGCATTTTTCATTTAACATTGCGTCTGTTATTTTGTTTTGCTGGTCGTCGTAGTAATTTTGTAAACTTAAATTGTTGTATTGTCACTAAGTATATATATATTTTTTCAGGTACGTCGCAGCTTCTGCCGTAACTTACTGTATCGTACTGATTATGTTGTATTGCTACCGGTCATAATAATAACTAATAATTATAATAAAAATAATAATAATAATAATTATTATTATTTTTATTATTATTATTATTATTTGTCCATGTCCGCAAAAATATGAGGGACTAGTAGCCTTTCCATCACAAAATATTTGCAAATACCATTATCTTTGTATTAAACCCACAGTCACCAGTTCTGACAAAAGAGTCGAGAAAATGATTTTCACATTTTCGCGTGTCGTAATTTGGGACAATTTCGCACTGTCGCGTCGGGCGCGATCGCCATTTTTATTTTATTTTTTTTTCTGACACTGTACTTAGCCCGACCTAGTGTAAAAAGAATTAGGTCGATATCTATTACCGTTCTCGTGAAAGAAACGGACAACTCACAGATAGACACACGTACACAGCTTGACTATTATGATTATTATTATTATTATATTAATGTTGTTGTTGTTGTTGTTTTTATTATATGATCCGCAAGAAAAGTATATACACTAAGTTTCCGTTACCTAATCCGGATTCCAGACACCCATAACACCTTACCTCCATTATCGTAGATAGGCCTGTTCCGTTGTCACAAAAATGGTGATGGTGATAATACTGTTGACTGCTGGTGATGGTTATGATAGTGATAGAAAATGATAGCGATATTGGTGGTACGTGCTGGTGATACTGATTGTTAAATGTTGATGGTGATAGTGATAATAATGGTAACGGTGACATAAACAGAGGTTGTGCTATCGACAGCTAGTGAACTGTGATGCTACTGCTGATGAAGATGATGATAGTGCTGGTGGTTTTCATGTAGATGATGACGATGATGGTGGTATTGGCGGTGCTGCTGCTGTTGCTGCTGCTCTTGCTGCTGCTGATGATAGTGGCGGTGACGATGGTGGTGGTATTGGTGGCGGTGATGATGGTGATGATAATAAGGATGATTGTGGTGGTGGTGGTGGTGACTAATTGTGCTAGTTATGGTAGCGATATTGCTGGCTTAGTAGGTAGTGACTATTGGTACGAGAGATGGTGATTGTGACAGATAGTGCAACTGGTGACAGTGATAATAATGGTGGTAGTGGTGATGGTTAAAGGGTTAGTGCAAAGCCATCAGAGTGCTGGTGTTGGTGACGGTGATGGTGAAGTGCTAGTTGATGGTGATGGTGTGAGGTTCTAGTGGTGGTGATAGAGGTTTTGGTGTTAGTACTAGTGATTCAAAGTGTTTGTGGTGGTGGTGCTATTGGTGGCTGGTGCTGGTGATATTTCGGTGGTGATGTAGTGATGATGACATCCATGGCGACAGTGGTGATAGTGACTCCTGGTGCTATTAATGACAGAAAGTGCTATACCCTTCACACTTTGACATGGATTTCTTTTCACATAGTTGAATGGAAAATAAGACAGTACTACGGTTCTACACTCTGAACCATTGCACTTCTTCATGACTATCATACTCTGTTGCTGCCGGTAATCCATTGCTACAACTCAGCACTCAAAAAAGGAGAGATGGCAGTTTTATATCAAGTAAATGTAAATAAGAGTATAGTAGTGGTGGTGACAGTCCTTGCACCAAACACTATCACCACCGCCACCATTCCAGTCGCCACGATAGCACAGCGGCCTAGACTTCTAACGCGGGTGGTGAAAGTGGTGATAAGGTGGTGTTAATGATGATGGTGCTGATAACTCTTGATGCTATACTCCTTTTACTCTAACTTGGCTTAAAATTACCACCTCTTCATTTTGAATACTGAGTTGTAGCAATAGTTCAACACTAGAAGGTGGTACTGGTCGTGAAGCAGTGCTATGGAAAGGATGTATAGCAACAGCATCGTCTTTATCTGCCACTGAGCTACGTGATATAACCTGAAGGAGGATGAAAGTCCGGGTCATCTTAAAGGCAGGACGGTGATGGTGATAAATGATGGTGATGGTTATTGTTGCTGACAGTGGTGGTGTAGCTGATATTAACTGATGGTTGTAGTGAATCATATTGCAGTTTTGTTGGTGATGGTGATCGTGGTGATAGTGATGATGAAGATTGTAGTGATAGTGACAATGATTGATGTTAATGACTGCTAGTGCTAGTAATTGCCGATGCTAGTAATGATGATGATAGTGGTTTTGTTGACCCTTGATGTTTATATTGTGATAAATGATGGTGCTGTGATAATGGTGACGGTAATGGTGCTAGTGGCTGATGATGAGAGTGATGGCGATAGTGGCTTATTGTAACAATGATGGTGCTATACTAGTGGCTGATTGTGATAATGATGGTGCTATACTAGTGGCTGATTGTGATAATGGTGGCTGATTGTGATAATGATGGTGCAAGTGACTGATGGTGAAAGTGATGGTGCTAGTGGCTGGTGGTGATAATGATGATGCTAGTGACTGATGGTGATAGTGGTGGTGCTAGTGGTGGTGATAGTCCCTGCACCACCACCAGTCTCGACGGAAGCAGAGCGCCCTAGACTTCTAACAGACTTTTACTAATCCTCAGTAATCTCTTTCGCCCACTTCTACACACTTTTTTTTTTTTAACGCTTTTTCAGCATCATTCTTTTTTCCCAGTAATTTTATATTATTTTTTTTTTTTTTTTTTTTACGGCACTAATATATTATTTTACTCCTTTGCTCTTTTCAGTGTTTCTTTGCGTTGGTTTGCGTCTTCTTAGATTGTAATTTTTTTTTCTTTTTAAATTCATTTCTTGCTCAGTTTTCTGTTTTGTTTTGCATTACTTGCTCCTTTTCCGTTTTGTGGGTAGTGCTTGTTTTTTACCTTTATTGTTGTTTTATTCTCAGTTTTTCCTTTTCCATTTTTGTTCCATTTTCCCCGTTTTTTATTTCCATGCTTTATTTTCATTTTCTAAAATTAATTGTCATTTTCCATTGGTCGATATTCTTTGTTTTTTCATTCCATTTTGGTCATTTAACATTTTGGGAGGTTTAAGGGTTTGAACTTCCCAGTCGGAGTGAGGAATGAGTGAGTTATAGGATCTTGTATTGTCTGTTTCTTTTACTCTGTTTCGTGTCTGCTTCTTCACTTGACACGTCTCCTCATCTCAGTCAAATTGTCACGTCATCTAATCTCAGTCATATCTTCTCTGATCACCACGTAATCCCATCATCTTCACTGATGGTCTCGTGGTTGGAACTACCTAGTCGGAGTGAACGCCTTGCATAGACTCAATCCAAAGAAAAGAATGGAAGTGTTTCAGTTAGCCTACCTAACGCCATCAGGGGAAGTGTGCTGGCCATCTACACTTAAGTGTACTGGACTACTGTAGCCTAGCCTCGGGCTCCTACTTAAGAAGCTGATGATACGGAATTGCCTGTTAACATTGTACCCTGTGCAGTTCAGTTCAGCCTCCGCCGCGCCGCCCTTCTTAACATTCATCTGCTATCAGCGAATCCCCAGCCAGATTATCGGATCCTGTCAATAAGCGCCTCTGTATCCCTACCCTCAACAATCTCCACCTTCCACTCCCTCACCACTTCACTCTTCACCCTCCCCTCTCTCTCCAGTTCACTTCCCTCCCTCACCATTTCATTTCCTTCTCACCCCTTCACTTCTCTCCCTCACTTCTTCCCTCCCACACCACTTCACTTTCCTCACTCACCACTTCACTTCCCTCCCCTACCTCTTCCCTCGCACACTACTTCACTTCCTCACCATGTCACTTCCCTCCCTCACCATTTCCCTCCTTCACCACTTCACTTCCCTCCTTCACCTCTTCACTTCACTCCCTCCATTCTCCGACCTTCCTCACTTTATTCCCCTTACATCACTGGCCTTACTCCATTAGCATTCATCCTACTTAAAGCAATCCTTTTCACCAGATTATCGGATCTCGTCGACAGGTATTGTACCTCTATATCCCAGCTCTCATCCCTCACCACATCCCTCCCTCCCTCTTACGAGCTCACCTCCTTCCCTTTCACCAGCTCACCTCCTCCCTCTCCCCAGCTGACCTCCCTCCCTCCCTCTCGTCAGCTGACCTCCCTCCCTCCCTCTCGTCAGCTGACCTCCCTCCCTCTCCCCAGCTCACCTCCCTCCCTTGCCTCATCAAGCACCTCCCTTTCCTACTTTGGCATAATGTATCCCGCAGCACCCCGGTGCTCGTCATTTCACCTCGCAGTCTCCCTTATTTCTCACTAGGTAACCTCCCATCCCTCCATTTCCTCACCACGTCCCTCACCAGTCCACCTCACCCTCTGCGTCAACAGTCATGATGCCAACAGTGGCTCTCTTAAACAGATTATGGGATCCTGTTGACGAGCCCCACTACATCCCAGGGGCCCCAGCGGATACCAGTAATGTATTCGGACTGACCCCGCCTGTCCGAACCCGGTGTTGTGCCCTGTATCCGGCCTAAGCAGATCACGTATTAGTCCATTTAGTACCGTACTTTTTTTTTTTTTACCTGTTATCGCTATTTACCTTATTACCAGGTGATGGAGAGGGACGCCTTTACGTGGTGGCATTGATATGACTGGGAGGTGGAGCTGCCCAGTTATACAGAGAGAGAGAGAGAGAGAGAGAGAGAGAGAATGTAGTTTCGTCGCCAGAGAGGAAGTACCATTCCTACCATGCCACGAAGGAATCTCAATAATTTTCTCTGCTGCTTCCTCCCCGAGATAAATCGATAGGTAAATAGATACAGATAGGCAGTCAGATAGATAAATAGAGCATTAGATGTGGGAAACGCTTAGCACCCACACCCTATTCTGGACAAAAGAGTATGCTTCGTAGCACCATATTCCTAGCGATAAATGCTGGATAATACACATTAACACCCTCTTATTGAGCTCGCGCGCGCTCACATTACATCGGAAACAGTAAAGAAAATTGCGCATATTCTTCATGTTTGTGGTAGGTGGGGGCGCTCACCATCCACGCACTCAATGTAGTGCTGCTCTCGGGTGTCTGCCCTGTCCTCTCCTCCATCCTTCTTTCCTTCCATCATCTTCTGTCTTTCTTTCCTTCATTCTTTCCTTGTCTTTCTGCCTGCTGGTGACTTTACACTCCCTCTTCTGTCTTTCATTCCTTCATTCTTTCCTCTCCCTTCTGCCCGTGGGTGACTCTACACTGAGTGACAAGCCAAATAGTTTCCTGTACACCAGGAAACCATTTACTACGCTGGGTGGTAACCATATAACCAGATTTTGGCGCCTGGTGGTTTAGTGGGTAATTATTGTGCTCCAATCGGATTGAGCCGGTGAAGGTTTATATCCAAGGGGTGGTTGGGGTTTATTGCTCACGTAATGCCACTCAGGGATGAGTGAGGCTGGTCACTGTCATCTTAAATGTCAGGACCAACTGCCTAGCCCCGGGCTCCTACGCTCCTCATGGGCAACGTAGGATTGGATGATGGATGAAGCGTGTCATATTTGATGACGTCACAGCCTGGCGAGCATTCTGATTGGTCGAGTGGGGAGAGGGCGTGGCTTAACTCTAGCCGCGACCTACTTCTCTGTCTGTCTGCCTGTCTGTCTTTTCTCTCTGTCTGTCTATATTCATGACTTCAGATTACGTTGGGAACAGTAAAGAAAATTTGCGCAATATTCATCATCGTAGATGTTTAGACTTTCTGAGAACACGCGCTCAGGCCGACCACGAATGGGGGCCAATGACCTGGTATTATTTACATCGTTTTGTTATCGATGAAGTAGGAATCAGTGAAATACAGTGGGATATTAAGGCGTATTATACAGAAGTCGCTAATGAACAGGTGTTAAGAAAAAAACACTCATTCTTCTCGGCTCTTCACAAATCACAAGTAATAAAGAGATGTGCTCGTGTTGATATTGGAGATATTCCAGCGCATCTCAAGTAGGCTACCGATTTACTTTCGGTATTAATCCGTTTTGTTCTCTCTCATGCTGTTTATATTTTTGCAGTATTGAGAGTTTGCATAAATATGTTACAATAATATCAGTAGTTGCAGCCCCAGGTTCGTCTGGAAGTCGAACCCAGTGGACCGCAGATTAAAGTTGCGCTTCTCCCGCAGTCCACCATCCTGCTTTTGAGGGGATAGAGAGGGAGATGAGGAACAATTAAATAACCGGACAGTGGACTCCCCCTGTTGTATCAGTGCCACCACATGAAGGCGTACCTCCCCAGCATCAGCTTTCATAATAATAATAAAAAAAAGTGCAAAAGTAAAGTAGTGAGGAAGTACTTGGGAGCTTCCTCAGGCAGGGAACACACACACACACACACACACACACACACACACACACACACACACACACACGGATTCGAACGTTTGCGCGTACGTCACCGTCTTCACCCCTTCACTCAGATAACAGATTTTATTACACCCTAAACATAATAGAGCAAGAAGAAAAAAAAAAAGTGTGGGGATCACTCTGCCTGGCTTTGATACTCATTTCATTTTAACTTGGCATATACTCCTCACGTAACTTTCTTTAATTGCCGTCTTTCCATCTAAAATGTTGAGTCGTAAAAATAGGTTAATAATAGAGTAAGATGCTTGTCACGAAGAAGTGCTGTGGTAAGGGTGCAGAACTGTAATACTGCCTTTTTTCTGTCAACGCGATATCAGCTACAAAAAGACGAAAATCTGGGTCATGTTAAATCGATAAAACGTAATCTTTGACCTGTTCCAGCCTTGACCTTAGAACCTTGGAAGTTCGCGCTTATCTTCACTCGCTCCGACAAACTTTTATCAAAAAGTTACAACAATCCCATGCAAAGTTTTCCACTGATCACCCATTTTTAACGTGGCGTAATTTCGTAGTGAGTTCGCCATAATTTTGAGGATCAGTTGGTCGAAGAAGGGATGGCTGCTTATATACCTGTGTGTGTGTGTGTGTGTGTGTGTGTGTGTGTATGTGTGTGTGTGTGTGTGTGTGTGTGTGTGTGTGTGACGACTATAGTTTACACAGTTCTTACTGTCGTCCAACGATTTCATTCAGCTTAGGTGTAGAAGCCCGTCATGTGAGGGTAAACACCTGTACTGCTTTAAGCACTCTTATCCGTAAGAAAATTATATGGCGGTGGCAGGAATGGAACTGGGGAAGAATATGAAAAACTTCCAGATTCTGACAATGAATCGGTTCAGTGAGTGTGTTACCCATACGGACCGGGGAAGTTTTATTTTTTTTTGGTTCTATTTTCTTCTTACCATCTCTTGACCGGTTTATTTATTACCTGTTCCCACCTCGGAGGGGCTTGCTGACGGGTACTGTTTTCATTCGGTTTGTTTGTTTTTTCTTTGTTGCTTGCTTGTTTGTTTGTTTGTTAGTCTGTCTGTCTGTCTGTCTGTCTGTCTGTTAACAACTTTACTCGAAAACTACTGGTGCGATTTTGACTAAAATTACAGGGATGATGGGCTATGACCTTCAGATCACTTAAATGAATTTTGGGCCAAATTGGGCCAAGTCCCAGGCTGTAGGCCCCCAAAATATAAAAAAAACGGGGACGGGTAAAAGCCACATTTTCACCGTAACTCCTTTCAGATTCGCTGTATCATGAAACCAAAACTTAAAGGTGCATCTTTCAAATCTGCATCCTATAACAATCCTCATTACATCAGGGGGGTCACCCCCACTTAGCGGTAGGGGGGTCAGTGTCAGGTGGATCGGGCCTAAAATTTCAAATGGGCATAAAATCGTCAATTTTCATCCGATTTACTCCAAATTTGATATGTGACATCTTTTACTAGATATCCTGTTGTGTTTATACGTCAGCACTTAAATGACTGTCGGGGTAGGGTTCGCTGTGCCTTGGCACCGCTTCTTGTCTTAGGATAGATTTTTAAAACTGGAGGGGAGGGGTAGGTGCTGCCTCAGCAGATCCTCAGTATAAGACGCTTTTGAGTAAATTTGCTGGGTAGTCGCAAGAATGAAGCAAACAGTTAAGAAAAAAGGACGTCACCGGATTTAGACGGCATCAGAAAGTTGTTAAAACTTTGTGTATTTGTTTCCTGGCGAGTTAGCAAGAGCAGAAGGTGTAACCTGTGCAGATACGTATGAAATTAATCAAAATATGGTAGTGTCATAGAGATCCAAAAAGCCAGGTAGTAAGGGCACTTAGAAAGCACCTTCATATTCCTTTCGGCTAATTTAGTTTTTTGTTTTTTCCGTATTGACTCTGGACGATTTTATTTACCTTCAGATTGGCTTTTAGAAGTTAAGGGTTAGATAAAGCCTTCGTTAACCCCTCCAGTCCAGCTACATGTGTTGATATTGGGTGAATCACTGTTCTGAATAAAAAGAGTTATTTCGTTATTTTTCATTTAAGGAACTGATTTGTGTGAAATTTGTTACTGACTTTCTTCACTTCATTACGACTTATACACTTTTACACCAAGTTTTGAAAGCAGCATTTAACTCTAAGCATAACTAAATATAATTCTAAGCATAAATCAAAACATAACTGTAGGCCTACGTAACTATAACTGTAGACATAACTCAAAGCACAAATGTAATCATAACTCTAAACATAACCTTGAGCATAACTCAAAACGTAACTTCAAGCGTACCTGAACTGTCTTCCAAAATAACAAATTTTCAGTGCAACCTTTCCACCGGGATAGCTTTATTCTTCTGTATAATGTTTTAGCCAGCCAAGTATGCGAAGATTTTTTTTTTTTTTTTTTCATCTCTCTCTTTCCCTTAAGATGACAAGATAGCCAGAAGAATAAAAATAAAATTAAAGCAGGTGAACTAAAAATAACCCTTCAGTTATCAAAAATGGCACGATCATTGAAGCAGTGCAGGTGACCAGGGCCCGTATTCGCGTCGGTTAAGGAAGCTCTGTAGCACCTTTTCCTGAGCACTTTATTTTGCTTATTACTCCTTACTGTCCTCTTCTGTGTCATATGAATCATTCAAATGCCTCAATACTCAACATAAATAACATACAAATTGTGATGGTAACCAGCCATATCCGAAAATAAATCGCTAAGGAAAAGGTGCTAGGGAGCTTCCTTAACTAACGAGAATACCGACCTGAGTGATGTCTTCTCTGCGCCGGGCTGGAGGAAGACCAACATTTTTTTAGTATATATCTGTATTTAATTCAAATGTCAAGGGAGGTCCCAACATACTGCATATAACTGACAGAGACTGAATATTGACAGAATTTTGCGACAGAGAGTCATATAAATCCGGACATTACTAAGGGATTTATTGGCTTTACACTGCTGCCTCAGTAGTAAATCACCCTGTGTATCAGATTAGTTTCTCTGGACGATTATTTTCAGCTACGCATTGACACTGGTGTGGTTAGATAAATCCTTCATTAATCCTTCCAACACGATGACCTATTTTCATATATAGTTTTTCTTATATTCAAACGGTTTTATTCAATTTATAATACACTGTTCTACCTGGAGGGATTACATTTCTAACAGGAAGGATTACAATTTTAACTGGAAGGATTACATTTCTAACAGGGGGGATTACATTTGTCTGGAGGGATTACATTTCTGACAGAAGGGATTACATTTCTAACAGGAGGGATTACATTTCTGGCTGAAGGAATTACACGTGTAACAGGAGGAATTACACACAGGCTTCACCAATTTCTTCCGCTATTAATGTAATCCCGTAAACCGAATACATTAATCTGGCCGCACCAAGTAAAAAGTACACAGTCGAAATGAAGTGGTTATGGCAGCCATTAGGGAAAAATAACAACAGGAATCTATATAGTTTTAGTTACACTCACCATCAGGCGTTCCCTATATTCTTTTTCCGAGTACACGTGGATTCCTCTTCTACATTTCGCCTTAGTAAGAGTGTATGAGTCAGGAAAATGGGTCTTGCCAGCCTTAAATAACTCTTCTACATTTACCACCTTCCGACACTGCATCTGGTTTTATGTTCCTACTTAAACAGATTTGTGGTTCACTTGGCAGTCGTATTTTCCTTTTCATTTCTGTGATAAAGTTTGAGATCCTGGAAAACACGGGATCCCAGGCAGCCAGCAGCGTCCTCCCGCCCTAATTAGTGGCGCCAAAGACCTGCCTCGTTAGCTTTATGAAGAGCCTAAACTTGGTCTTTGTGCTGCCTAACTATTGGAAATTAGTTAGACCTCCTTCTGTCAGTCTGGAAACAAGCCATCTCATTCCTGGTCTTGAGATAGTACATATTACAGTTGTACTATATTACCGTTACAGGTTACACTTGTACCATATTATGTTTGCGGTGTATAATGTAATATTACTTTCGACATTATTACATTTTCCATTTTGCAGTGTGTTTTACAGTGTTTCATATTGATAGTCAGGGCTTAACACTTCACAGTATTAGCTGTTATTATTTTGGTGATTATTATTACTGTTATTATTATTATTATGATGATGATGATGATTATTATTATTATTATTATTATTATTATTATTATTATTATCATCATCATTATTATTATAATAATAATAATTATTATTATTATGATTATTATCTATCCATCTATTGCCAGACGCCTCAATCCCGTACGGGGTGGCCAGAAACAAATCGCCCCCACCTCGCACTGTCCCCCACCATTTCACTGCCCTGCTCCCAGCTCACACACCCCCTCTCTCATATCATTATTATTATTATTATTATTATTATTGTTGTTGTTGTTGTAGTTGTTGTAGTTGTAGTTGTTGTTGTTGTTGTTGCTGCTGCTGCTGCTTCTGCTGCTGCACTGTTATGTTGTTGTTGCTGATGATGATGCTGAGGAGGAGGATGGTGATGATGATGATGATGATGATGATGATAATATTGCTGTTATTATTATCATTGCTGCCTATATTGTTGTTAGGGGCGCTCACCATTCACTCACTCGATGGTGTAACTACCTTCCAGTGACTGTACACTGAGTGTCAAGCCATATATTTTCTTGTAGCCCAGGAAATCAGTCACTACGTTGGGTGGTAACCGTGTAACCAATTAGGGTCCTGGTGGTCTAGTGGGATAAGGCCCTCTACCCTGATGTGTTTCATGAGGTTTGACGCTCTCTCTCTCTCTCTCTCTCTCTCTCTCTCCCTCTTTCGGTTTCCTTAGTTCGAATTTAACTGTCTTTCTTTCGAACTCTTTTTCTCATTCTCTTCTTATCCCACTCCACAGCTCCCTGGGTGTGGTCAGGGCGCAGCCTTTCTCCAGGATGGTGGAGGAGTTGATTCAAATAGAAAACACTGGAGAATATTTAGGGCTTATTATGGAATTTTTACGAGAACGTTTTTGGGCCGAGTAAAGTATTTTCGTTTGCTGTATGTTTCTAGGACCCGTATTTTCGTCGGCTGATGAGGTTCCCTAACACCACTTACTAATCTATTTATTTTGCTTATTACACCTTGCCGTCTTATTCTGTGTTACTTTAACAATTCTAATATTACAATTTTCTACATTAATAACGTACAAAACGACATTAGCCAGCCATATCTAAAAATAAGTTGATAAGGAAGAGATGTCAGGGAACTTCCTTAGCCGCTGAAAATACGAGCCAAGGTTTCGCAGTCACTCCTGTGTAGTGGGGCTGCCCAGTTTTGCTATGCCTGTTATTTTACTCCCACCTCTTTTTCTTCTCTGTATTACTCTTTTCTAATAATCTCTCTCAATCATAGTGCTGTTGGTCATTCTTGCTTTCCTGATATATTCTCATTCTGTTACATTTGTTCTTTTCATTCTCTTCTCTTGGTGACTCCTCTTTCAACCTTTAAGTTTTTACTTCGCATTCTTTTTCTGGCACTTTTTTATTTCTCTTTTCTCTCCCTGTCTTGTTTCTCACTCGCGTTCTCAGTTGTTCTCCTCTTTTTCACTTGCTTCGCTCTAATTTTTTTCAATTTCTTCCCTTTATCTCAGTCTTTCTCTCCTTTTTCATTCTTCCTACCCTTTCTCACTCTTCCCCTTCCATCTCACGTTTACTCTTCTTTGTCACTCATCCTCCCCTTTCTCACTCTTCCTCACTTTCTCACTCTTCCTCTCTCTCTCTCATCTTCCATCACTCTTCCTCTAATTCTCATTCTTCCTCCCTTTTCTCTCTCTTCCTCCTCTTTCTCACTCTTCCTCTTCTTTCTCACCTTTCCTTCCCTTTCTCACCCTTCTTCCCCTTTCTCACCCTTCCTCCCCTTTCTCACCCTTCCTCCTCTTTCTCACCCTTCCTCCTCTTTCTCACCCTTCCTCCCCTTTCTCACCCTTCCTCCTCTTTCTCACCCTTCCTCGTCTTTCTCGCTCTTCACCTTCTGTCTAACTTTTCCTCCCCATTCTTACTTTTACTTCTCTTTCTCACTCTTCCTTTCCTTTCACACTTCATTTCTCGCGCTTCATTTCTTTCTCACACTCCCTTCTCTTCTCACTCCCCACCCCCCCCGTCTCAGTTCCTCTTTCTGTTAGTGCCTTCTGTCATTTCTCATACTCTCATCCCTTTCTTTCATCTCATTCTCACTCATTCCCAATTCTCTCACCGTACATTTCTCTCTCCCTACACATTAAGAAACCCTGTTCCCTTAACCCATAGACCTCTGTAGATTTTCCTATTGTGTAAAAATAAATATACTTTTTCAGCTTAACTTGGCCCAGATTTTCGTCCTTTTGAAGTAGTTCAGTGGTAGAAAAAAAAAAAAAAAAGGCAGTGCTAAGGCTATACATCCTTTCTG
The DNA here is from genome assembly GCF_032717465.1 of Coenobita brevimanus. Taxonomy (NCBI): domain Eukaryota; kingdom Metazoa; phylum Arthropoda; class Malacostraca; order Decapoda; family Coenobitidae; genus Coenobita; species Coenobita brevimanus. Next base: position 6,952,062 of record NC_136954.1, read on the forward strand.
TAGCACTTCTTCGTGATTAACGCTATTTTAGTGTTAATGTGACAACTCGGTATTGAAGATGGAGAGATGATATTTGTTTTTACCAAG
>NC_136954.1:6954648-6984796 GCF_032717465.1 Coenobita brevimanus
CGCATCGTTGCGCCTATTCCTGAGCGATTTAGTTTGCATATAACACCTCAGCACTCCATTGTATGTTACTTATGTCGTGTTAATATGAGCTCAGTGTGCATCAGAACATAGAATATTGAAATGTAATGTGCAGAATCAGTGGCAAAGGAAAAGGTGTTAGAAATTCTCCATATCTGAAGCCGAATGAAAGTGCTTCGTATATATATGAGACGTTATTTTTTTTTATTAATAACGAAAAACAAGACTTTTTTCGAGATGCTGATACTGATGACAGAAAGTAGGATTCTTCTCGAGACGTTATCTTTTGTAGTGATAACAGAAGCAAGAATATCCACGTTAAGCCGCTCATGGCCATTACAGTTCTACTGTAGTACTCAGTTCCAGCCAACATGAAGAGACTTTATTTAACTGTGAGTGAGTCATAGGAGGCTTACATTAGCCCAATTATCTGGTTGGAATTTTTTAGGCTGAACAAAAGTCCTGATGTAAGCCTGATAAAAATATGCTTGTACCTCAGTAATGCCGAAAAGGTGATCACTGCCCTTAGTTATGATGCTTGACTTTTACTGTTCTGACTTCCTGTTCACCCTTTAGACTGTTAGAATTTTGGTGTTGGAGAGACAGTCAAAGAAACAACTCGCTTCCCAATTCCTTCTGAAGAAAATCTACAGCTGGCGAAATGCAGTGAAAATCCCTATTTCTGATAGTGTGTATTTCAAATGGTTCATTTTTCTCCTCTAACTATTCGTCAAACTCTGGGGAGATTTTTGTGCGTCTGTCTGTACGTCTTTCCATACTGGCACCACTATAGCTGGGCAGCTCCAGTGCCTGGTTGTACAAACGTCCCTCACTGTCATCTGAATCCTTCGAAAGGGGGATGGTGGACTGCTGGAAGAAGGAAAATTTAGCCTGCGGTACATTGGGTTTACGTTCAACTGTTATAATATTTTTCAGCTAAATGGAATTGCCGGATAAGTTTCTTAGCTAAAGAGAATTGCCGGATACTTTTCTTTGCTACACGGAATAGCTGGATGAATTTCATATCTAAACGGAATTGCTCTGTATTTTTCTCAGCTAAGCATTGTTGCTGGAACGTAATATCCTACAGCAATCATAACAACAAGAATAATATATATATACAGTATATTTTTTTACCCCTTAATTGGCCTTACTTCTAAGCTAAACAAAATTACTAAGTCAGACTGTTAGGCAGTTTGTTTACCCCCATGTCTCTATTCGACCAGCATTGCATGTATATAACTAGTATCCTGGATGTAAGTTTGGTGGTTTCGTGTCATACTCAGGGGAAAGACTAAGTGTAATTTGACCGCCTTCCTGATCCCCTTGCAGTCAATAGGCATTGATCATAAGTCCTGTTCTTCTTTTTAAGCCAAACCCAAGCAATCTGGGAGTATCCTATGCATCAAGATTCGAGTCTTGTGAGGCTGCAACAAATCCCCATGAAAGAAACCTAATGCACATTGCAGCGAGAAAGAAACTGAACACGCAAGCCCTCGAAAGAGAAATAAACTGGGTCTATAAAAAAAGGCACTGAACACTAGGTCATTAATGAGGGAAATGCGGTGAACACATGAGCACCTTGCCTAAGCACCGTGGTGAAATGTGAGCCAACTTTTCCCCCGGACTGTACTAATGTGGGGAAGATGTTTATTTACAGCTGCCCTGGACGAGGCTGGTGCTGGAGTAAAGAAGAAAAACTGACCGTCAACAAGGGGTCTGTGAAGTGAATGAGTCATGATTTGGCTGTGCGGAGCTGAGAATGGAATGATTTACTGGTGAAATCGGTTGAGTTGAAGCCATTTTAATACCAAAAGTTATGAATAAGTTGAGTAAAATCGCCAGCTGTATAAATTTACCTTATTTATAGTTGCCAAATTCCTACAAGTGGCTAAACTGAAATTTTATCGAGTTTAGTTATCTGTAGGTGTATAAACACTGTATAGTTGTAGCTTCCAAATTCTTATCCATGGCTGAGCTGAATAAAATCGCCAGCTTTTTAAACACAGCGTATTTTTAGTTGCCAAATTCCTACCCACACAGCACACTAAGTAATGGATCCCACTGTGTTTGTAACGTGTAAATGATCTGAGGTCCGGTGATGCACTTTCCATTGTTCTATAGGCCTGTATATTTAGTTGCCGTCGGCGGTATGGTAACCCCTCTGCCTCGTTGGTTTCAACTGCACACTACACTTGCATTATATGTCTTCGTGTATGTTACTGATGCGAAGAATGTCCATATTAAACAGATAACATAAAGGGATGTTAGGTGTGGAATGAAATGTATATCGGTAAGAAAAAGGACCCAAATCATCTTATGTCCAAGGCTTGTATTCTCATCGGGTAAGGAAGCTCCCTAACACCTCCTCCTCATCGATTTATTTTTAGATACTGTTGGCTAATATCGTTATGTGCATTATCTGTGCAGAGTATGGTTATATTGGAAAGACTTAAGTATCACACAAGCGGACGGCAAGGTGTAACATGCATAATAAATCGCATAGGAAGAAATGTTAGGGAGCTTCCTTAACTGATGATAATACAGGTCCAAAAGAACAGGTTAGGACACATAGCACCGTAATCAGGTTGTACAGAGGCTTCGTAGCACCTCTTCCTTAGCGATTTTATTTGCATGATATATTAAACATTTTCGTGCATGCAGTTTATATATTTTTCATTACCACATACTGTTTTCTTGCATGCAGTTTTTTATGTTTTTCATTACCACATGCTTTCATCATTCTCATACACGGTGATATTAAGGCGGAATTGGAAATACCGACACAGATTCATCAACAACAAACATTGTAATAGGAAAATGAAATCTGCAGAATAAATCACTAAAGAAGAGGTATTACGAAATATCCGTCGTCACTTAGAATACGACCCAAGTTAGATGCTATCCTAAACAACTGGTCCAGCTGCGGAAAGGTTTTATATTCGGAACCCATTGAGGCCGATAATGTTTTATTTTTTTTTAAATTATTTTGTAACTGTGATATCCTGGGAGTTTTATTCAGCGTACGGTAGGCTTTTCGACCTGGAGGAGTTAGAGATAGTCTTTAAAAACTCCTTAGAATACAAGAGGCTTTTCTTAAGGTGAATATCATTGCCTGGTAGGAACAAGAATACGCTCGAGGACTTGCCCGGACTGAAGAGGTGAAAATCGTCTGTTGTAGGTAGGTAGGTTGGAAGGTATGTAGGTAGGTAGAGAGAGAGAGAGAGGAAAGGAAGGCAGGTCCAGTATTCCAGATCACTTTGATAATCAATCTACTTGTAAAAATTTCATTGCCCTTGATTTCTCTTCAGCTGAGTAGAATCGTCTGACAGTAGCTGAAAATAAATGACAATGTAGGTAAATAGCAGCGGAAGGTTAGATCGTCTTCCACTGTTGCATAAAATGAAAGTTGACAGATAAGGGATGATGGGACCTTAATACAGTACTTGAAATTAGAGGGACTGTGTGTGTGTGCAGGATGTGATTTATAGGCGTGAGGGGGTCAGGTGGTATTGCTGGTCTGGGAGAGGTATGGTAGGCTGTCGAAACTGGAGAAGTCAAGTTGGCGATATTGATGAGGGTGAGTTGCTTGAACGTCGCCTGCTGTTGAGAGAGAGAGAGAGAGAGAGAGAGAGAGAGAGAGAGAGAGAGAGAGAATAATAGTTGTATAAGAAAGACGAGGAAGACGGAGGAGGATGCACAGAAATAGAGGGAGAAGGAAAGAAAAGCGGAAGAAGGTGATGGAGAGAGAGAGAGAGAGAGAGAGAGAGAGAGAGAGTAATATCAGGATAACAAGGATGAGGAAGACGGAAGAGGATGCTCAAAAGTAGAGTGAAATAGAAAGGAAAGAAGAGGAAGATCATGAAAATAGAAAAAAATATACGTTTGTTAAAGGAAGGGAGAGAATGCACAAAACGAAGAGAAAAGGAAGTGAGGAGTGCTTGAAACTAGGAAGGAAAGGGGAGGGGAAGAAAAGGGAAGGGAAGAGTGGACTGGAGTTGAGGGGAAGGTTGGGTAGGGGAAGGTTGGGTAGGGGAAGGTTGGGTAGGGGAGTAGGAGAAGGGAAAGGGGAAAGAGAAAGTTAAAGCAAAGAGAATGAGAGAAGATTGAAGATAGAGGGTGGAAAGGGAGGGAAAGAGGAAAGAGAGAGGGGGGTGAAGAGGAAGGAGGGGAGGAGAGATGGAACGTGATGGGAGAGAAGAGAGACGGAATGGGGATCATGGGTGGTGTGAGGAGGGGACGGGGCAGGAATAGGGAAGGAGAGGAAGGGGAGGGAGGAAGGACCGGAAGAAGAGAGGGAGAAAGGGAGAGAAGTAGATGGAAAAGGGGAAGGAAGAGGACAGTGTGGGTAGGGGGAGTTTCATGACATCATTTATCATAGCAGTAATATTTCAGGCTTTTTCAGTCGCCTCCATATTTTTTTACTTTTATCGTTTTTTTTATTATTGTAGAGGGCGATGGTCAGCTTTGAGAGAGAGAGAGAGAGAGAGAGAGGGGGGGGAGGGGGGATCAGATATACGTCCAGGTGATATGTGAGGCTCAGCGTGAAAGCCTTAGAATTTTTTCCATTTCTGTTTTATTTGACAGTCTCTCTCTCTCTCTCTCTCTCTCTCTCTCTCTCTCTCTCCATCTATCTATCTATCTATCTGTCTATCTTCATCCTGTATGCCAGTGTGGTGGGATACATAATGTGTTCCCTGGTGAAATCACGCCATCCCATCCACCGTCCATCTTCACTCACACCACCACAACATTCCCGCCTAACCACGCACACCCTTGGTATTTCTTGCTATATCCTGTCTGTCTGTCTGTCTATCTTTCTATCTGTCTGTCTTTATCTATCTATATATCATGCTTGAAAGGAAAAAGGGTTAGAGAATGTGAATATAGGCGAGACTGTGTGTGTGTGTGTGTGTGTGTGTGTGTGTGTGTGTGTGTGTGAGAGAGAGAGAGAGAGAGAGAGAGAGAGAGAGAGAGAGAGAGAGAGAAAGAGAGGGGGGGGAGGGGGAAGGAGAGGGGGTCTTCCTAAACATGCATCTAAAAACCAAAACTAAAAATGTCAAAAGTTTATGAAATATATCCTCAGGGAAAGGACTAGCCACCTCGAGGGCTGGCCAGAGTAAGAGCCAAAACCGTCCATCATATTTTCATGGGACTGGCGACGGCCGGAGATTTGAGAGAGGCGATCTGTCATTATATTTTTATGGCGGGGCTTCCCATAGGGGGTAAGAAAGGGAAGGAGGGAAGGAAAAGAGAGGGGAGGAAAGTATGATGGAGGCAGGGGGAGGGAGGGAGGGAAGGAAGGAAGGAAAAAAGAGGGGAGGAGAATATGATGGAGGCAGGAGAAAGGAGGGAGGGAGGAAGGGGTAGGTAAATGTTTGAGTGGAGGGAAAGAGTCGAGGTATGAGGAGAGTGGTAAGGAGTAGGAAGGGGAGGACAGTGGAGAGGGTGAGAGGTGAAGTATGGAAGGGAAGGAGGAGAGGGTGGGGATGCTGCTTGGTTGGGGAGGAGATGAAGAGTTGAGGTAAGAATAAAGTGGTGAGTGGGGGAAGAGGAGAGTGGAAGGAGGGAGGAGAACGGTAAGGAACAGAGAGAGAGAGAGAGAGAGAGAGAGAGAGAGAGAGAGAGAGAGAGAGAGATCGGGGAGGGAGGCAGTGATGAGCAGGAAGGGAAGAGGAAAGTGGAGGGGGGGGGCATATGGCAGAGGAGGAGATGATGAATACGGGCAAAATAATATTGAGTGGTAGAGGAACAGTGGAGGATGAAGGGGATAAAGAATGTGTAAGGGTAAGGGGTAGAGGAAGGGAGGAGGATTGAGGAAAAGTAATGTGAGATGGGGAGAGAAATAGGTGGAAGAAAAGTTTGGCCATCAGGGGAAAATCGTAAGAATTGGGCTGGAGTGGGAATGGGAAGCGCTGGGAAGGTTGACGTGTGGAGGGGGAAAGGGGGAAAATTCTGTGGAGGGGGGGGGGTAAAGGAAGGCATCGGGAGTGGAGGAAGAGACGTATGACAACGGACAAATAGGAGGAGGAGCTCAAGCAAGGAATTAAGCTCTCTGAAATGCATGAAAATAAAGGTAAACTAATTCAGGAAGAGTAGACAGGGACGAGGACGAGAAGGAAGGAAGGGAGAAAATCAGGTTATTAGTAGAGTATGAGAGTTGTATACAGGAAGACAAACATTAAATCTGTTTGATCCATTCGAGCCTTGTTTGTTATTGGATAGGTGTTAATGAAAAAATCTGTTCTAGAAGGCAAAGACAGGGCTAGGTAAATATAACTATTTGGGAATAGCAAGAATATAATACAGGTGCAGATGAGGTGGTTGGGTTGAGGTGGTTAAGCAATGGACTGTTTTGCAAAACTGGTGGCTGTTTGCAAAGTACGGTATTACCCTAATAGCACCGCGGGGCCCTAGGGTAGACACACACACACACACACACACACACACACACACACACACACACACACACACACACACACACACACACACACACACACACACACACACACACACACACACACACACACACACACACACACACACACACACACACACACACACACACACACACACACACACACACACACACACACACACACACACACACACACACGTTTTCTCTGTTTCCTTGCCTCATTAAAACTCAGAGCTATGACATACACCTGTGTATTTCCTTAAAGTCTTTAATCTTTAACTGTGTATGTCGCCGATTGGTACGGTTACAAGTTCTCGCAGTATCGAGTGTGTTACAAAACCGAAAGAAACCTAGCACAGCACAAACGTTTAGAACTACTGTATGTAATATTTTCACTAAGTCGGCAGAGTGTCGTTTTGATTGTTATTGTGAGTATTATACCCTTTTTACTGTAACTTGGCCAAAAATTACCATCTCTCCATCTTGAAAGCTGAGGTATATCAAGAGATTAACATTAGAGTGAGGTGTGTGTCTCGAAGTGCTTTGGGAAGGATACAGAGCCGTAGTATTATTGTCTTCTACCTCTGAGCAAAAGGAATAAAATCTAGGCCAACTAAAGATGAAAGAACTAGAGTACGAATGAGAATGAGTGAATGAGTGAGTGTTTCAACCCCAGCTGGCTAAATGTCATGAGTTTCAGTGACCCTCTTTTACCGACAGAATGACAATTATTATTATTATTTTTTTCATCCGACGAGATTGGCCCATTCTCCAACTTGAATGCGAAGTAGTGGCTGAGTAAAATTCGATGGACTGTAATCATGAGGTAGGAATGAGACTCCTTGGATAGTATTTAGGTGGACCTTGCCATGTGACTACACTTATCATCTATTGAGCTGAAAGAGGTTGGAGATTTTTACCAGAAAATACGCACTGAGAAGGAAAAAAAAAAATAGATGTTTAAGAGGAGAGAGAGATAGAGAAGTAGCTAGGAGAGATCAGGTAATGTGAGTGAGAATGAGAGACTAAGGTAGTACGAGGAGAAGAGAAGTGACTGATGATATGTGTATGTACGGGAGAGTGAGAGACTGACTAGGAAACTGCAAAGGAGTTAAGTTTTTAAGGGAAGGTGAGGGACACATAAAAATGAGTGTGGAGAATAGGTAACAAAGAGTTCAGGGAAAGTGATATGTCGTGGGCGGGGAGGTTGTTACAGAGTATGCACGGAAACGCTGGAAGGCGATTTAGTCGAGGCTTCTCACAGAATTAAACGTCAGAGTGTAGATAGATGAAGATTGATAAACAGATAGATAGACAAATTCAGTGTATTATACCTGACGAACATTTCTTACAACCAGTCCTCATGTAGTGGATTTTTTCTTCGAGTATCAGAAAACCTGGCGGCAGTCTCTTCAGCACAAGATTCACCAGAAGAAAAGGGAGTCTTGTTAGGAAAAGTAAGAAAAAACAGTAAGGAAGTAGTGTCTCAAAAATGTAGATTCCAAATAATATTTGCATCAGTGTCTAGAAACCACGACCTTTAGTGTTTCGGTAAGGTGAATAAGTAAATAAAGAAATGAAAATATAAATAAATAAATAAATATACGAAATGTAGCAAGTGAGCTACAGTCTAAAATGCACCCTAAAACTCCCTGAAAAATCTCAAGCCGAATCCCCACCCCCCAAAAACAAAACGAAACCAAGAAAATCCGTTTTCCCTCTCGAGGCCCCGTAAACATTACTAACACGACTACCCCCAAGGGTTGTTTCTGTTGTTGTTGCACAACCACTGTTATACCTGTCCCAGCAGACCCGTCGACGGCATGTAAGCAACTGCTTCTGTGGGGTCGTCCCATAGGTTCTCTGCACCGTTGTTGTGTCTGTGTCTTACCGTGATATGTGCTATGCTGTGCTCCATTATAATACTCCTATGTTGTTATGTCGTAAGTGGGGCACGTGTCGTCAGTGACGCCACCCACCAGTAATCTGAGCTGGTAATTGAGGAGGGCTGGGTGATGTCCTGATATAAGACTAACTAAGTGAACTCGACCAACTCTATTTAAGGATACCGTACCTCTGATGGGTGGATGTCGGGAGGGGAGATTGTGGTATTGCGTTGCAGTCAAGGTGTTGTATTGCCCTGCACGTGAAATGAGTATGCAGGTGTTTCTCCATTGCTTGTGTTGGATTGTGTGGAGGAGGGATGATGTTAAAGAGGGTTTGGTAATGATTATATGGTGATTGTTTTGTGTTCAGTTGTGTTGTGTTGCTCTGCCTTGTAATGACGAGTGTTGTTTGTTGTCACAGGCTGCCGCGTATAGTGGTATTAATGCAGCCAGTGATGATGCGCAGAGCTTTGTTGTAGATGGTCTGCAAGGTGGTGTAGAGTGTGTTAGATAGGATGGGGACACATGCCGGGGACACTACAGATCCGATATATTGTTTGTGGAGTTGGGAGCGTATTCTTTTTGTTGCCCAAATTATCACTCTTTAATTGCCCTAAGAGTGTTGAGTTTGGTATGCACCGTTTATTGTCCTCTTGTATGTGGTCCTTGACGATGTGTCCAGTGTCATATGTCCGGCCGAAAAGTCAAAACCATTCTTACTTCTCTGCTCCCCTTCTCCCCTCCCCCCCCAAAAAAAAAACCCCCACTCTGATGTCTCGAGGTGAATAAAAAGTCCTTGCCGGTAATAAAAGTCTTAAAGTCAATACTCCTAACCCTCAAAAAGCCTCAAACCCATCAATATCTTTCCACAAAGTCTCAAATCCAGTGCCCCCCCCCCTCGCCAAAAAGTCCCAACCCTATCTATCCTGCTCCCTTAAAAAAGATGACAGAAAAGAAAAAGAATGGAGAGGAGGGAAGGGGGGGAAGGGGAAGGTCAAAGGCTAGAGACGAAGACAAAACCCATCCAATGGTAAGCGACACAAAATCCCCTCCTGATACGGCGGAATTGCCCAGAATTGGTCCTTGCTGTGCCAACTTAGTTTAATATCCCAGCTACGTGCTTGGACTGCCTGCCGCCCTCCCTGCCTCAACCCTCCCTGCCCCATCTTCTCTGCCTTTGCCTCCTCCCTACCTCCCTCACAATCTCCAACTCCTCATCCTCCCCAGCCTCTATCGTCTTTCGGATATTTGCGCCGACTGCCTGTCTGCGTTCCCTCCCGCTCCTCTGTCTGCCTCTTTGTCTGGGTTAGCCTGTCAGTTTGTTTGTCTGTCCCCCACCTCTTGTATACCACTTCCCCTCTCCACCCCCTCTACCCATCTCCGATCTTTCCTTCTTCGACTTCTCCCACTGATATTATTATTATTATTATTATTATTATTATTATTATTATTATTATTATTATTATCATCATCATCATCATCATCATCATCATCATCATCATCATCATCATCTTCATTATCATGATCATCATCATCATCATTGTTATTTTTTTTTTCTAATCCATCTCCTTCTTATGCCAATTTCTGTTCCTCTTCTTATTCCTATTCTTATTCTTATTCTTGTTATTATTCTTTTTTCTTCTTTCTTCCTTTTTCTTCGTCCAGATATCCATATCTACTGCCTGTCTGTTCCTTCCCCTTTGCTTCAGCCCTCCCCATTCTATCTCCTGCAGCCCCAGTCCTTTTTGTCAGCCTCCTCTCCTCCGTCGCCCATTGTTATTTTTACTAATGCACATCCGGATCAGTGCCGACTGTCTGTCTGCTTGTGACTGTCTTCTGGCCTGTCTGTCTGAGCCCTCTCCTATTCCCTCCCCCCCCTCCCCCACCGTCGCCTTCCTTCCCTTGCCACCATCCCTGCACCATTCCCCCTCCCCTTGAGCTTGCCCCTCCCCTCTCGCTACCCCTACCCTTGCCACAGAGAGAGAGAGAGAGAGAGAGAGAGAGAGAGAGAGAGAGAGGGGGGAAGGTGAGGGAGGAGAGGGGAGGGAATGAGGGGGGAGAAGGAAGAGGAGTGAGAAGGAAATAGAATAGAAAAAGGGAGAAGGGGATATAAGATTGGAGAAGGGAGGGATAAAACAAGGAAAGAGAGGATGGGAAGGAAAGGAAGAAGGGAAAACATGAGATTGAGGAAAAAAAGAACTGAAAATAGAGGGAAAGAGAAGGAAATGAAGGAGTAGTAGGGAAAAAGATGGTTGAAGAAGAGAAAGAGTTGGATGAGGAGAAGGGGAATGGGAGGGAGAGAAATGACAAAAAGAAAGGCGGATGAAGGAGGAAAAGGAAGAAAAAGAACGGAGATGGCAAGAAGGAAGGAAAGGGAGAAATAAATTAACAAGAGGAAAGAAAGAGGAGAATGGAAATGGCAAAAAAAGTAAGTAAAGAGAGAGGGCAGATGGCAAGAAGGAAGAAAAGGAAAGGGAGAATTGACATGAAGGAAGAAAATGGAGAAGGGAGATGGCAAAAAAGAAGAAAGGAAAAATGAATGGTGACAAGAAGGAAACACGAGAGAAAAATGTTTGACAAGAAAGAAGGAAGGGAAGAAGCAGAGTGGCAGGGAGAAAGAGAGAGGAGAATAACAAAGAAAAGTAATATCAAAGGGAAAGGAGAAGTAACAGAAAATACGACTGGATGAGGGTACTGAGAAGGCTAATGAGAATGAGAAGAAAAGAAAGGGAAGGTAGAACGAGGTAAAGATTTGATGATGATGATGATGATGATGATGATGATGGTAGTGGTGATGATTGATGACGATGATTAATGACTGATGATGATGATGATGATTGATGATGGTGATGAATGATGATGATGATGATGATGACTGATGATGATAATGATGATGATGGCTGGTGGTGATGAGGATGAGGATGATGGCTGATGATAATGATGATAATGATGATGATTCAGTCTTGACGATAGGAGAAAAGAACATGAATAGCTGTAAATGAGGAAGAATTAAGAAAGAAAGACGATACTGATGGAAAAGAAGGAAGGAAGGATCTGGTCTTTGGAAATAATTGATGAAGGAGGAAGCCCAGGTAGAATTATGGTACTGGGAAGGAAGAATAACGATGAGGTCCAGTATTTACTCTCATCTTATCCCCCTCAATTCGATGGCGTGTTTGTATTTTATTCTTGCTATATTCGGCCGGTTTGATTCACTTCAGGATAAGCTTAACATACATTATAGTCTTCATAAACCTCGTCCCCTGATTGACTAAAACTAACATTTGGTAGCAGGCTTAAAGTGAAAAAGTCGGATTGAAGGGGTTAAGTTGTGCCTAAGGTTGCTTGTGTCTGCTTTCATTTTCATTCGTACAGGTAATTAACACTTCAAAATTAAATTAGGAGTTGATAAAGTGAAGAACACACACACACACACACACACACACACACACACACACACACACACACACACACACACACACACACACACACACACACACACACACACACACACAATCGAGGCAGACGTGCAACATCGGCGCTCCGTACCGAACCAACACGGCCAGTGGCATTACCTAAATTAGTATCTTTGTATGAGTCAAGCTCTACCAGGTTAGACTAAATGATTTTTCATTATTAAAAGGAAAAAATTAAGTTTAAACAAGACTTGTTCAAACAGGAAAGAGAACCAAGACGAAAGAATGCGCTGAGTCAGCTGAGGTTTGTTTAGACTACAGCAACACGGGGATTGTAAGTACAAACTCTGTACTTTTAGTATTGCAAAATGGATACATACTTTAGTAAAGCAAATTTGGAAAAGAAAAGGGATAAAGGTAAAAAGCAAAATGATGATTTCTACCAAGAACTGGTTGAAGTGGAGACTCACAATAGACTGGTTGAACGTGTACACAAACTAGAAATGGCTTTCAAAAATGAAATTGATGAAATGAAGAAGCAGATGCACTTGCAAAAGGAAGAAATAGAAAAACTAGGAAGGGAGGCCAACAAGAAAGACACAACCATCAGGCCAACAAGAAAGACACAACCATCAGTGAACTAACAGTGGAATTGAGTACACTTAGGAAGAAAATGAGTGAAATGGTAAGTACAGTAGTCAATCACGAAAGTGTTATGGAAGAGTTCAAAAATGACACAGAGACAATTAGGCAAGTAAGCAGTCTTATAGACCAGAGCAGTGATACTGAGGAGAAGATAACACAGGTGAATGAAGCTGTGCAAAGCTACAAAAATGATGTGGAAACCACGTATGCTGAAATGGTGAAAGTAAAGACTTAGAAACAAGGGTGGAGGAAAAAAGCATTAAAAAGGAAGTGAAAAGAATAATCCAAAACAAGCCAAAGTTAGTCAGAGATTCAGTAGATATAAACAAATCTATAGTAATCACTGGTATAGAAGAGGAAGAAGTAAAAAACAAGATCACAAGAGACAAAAAGGAGATGGCAAATGTAATGAGCTTACTCAAAGAAGTATCAGAGGAAATCTGTAGTAAAGATATAGAGGAACACAAAAGGTTAGGGAAATATGAGAAAAGCAAGACAAGACCTCTAAAGGTGACTTTCCAGAGTGTAAACACTGGAAGATATACTAAAAAATGCAAAGAATCTTATGGAAAAAGAGGAGTTCAAAAATGTATGGATAAAAAGATGCCTAACACAAGAGGAACTGGAATTACTGAAGGAGAAAAGGGAGGAAGCAAAAACAAAAAATGAGGGAAGATCAGAAGAGGAGAAGAAGAATTTTTTTTTTACAAAGTAATAGGATTGCAGGTACGAACGTGGTACACAAACAGGATGGAATAAAAAAGAGGAAGGTAGTAGAACCATGTCATGACAAGTATATAAACAAGATGATAAAGTTGATGTACTCAAATGTGGATGGAATGGCATCTAAATTACTAGAGATGAATGATTATGTCAGAGAAAATGAACCACAAATAATATGCCTAACTGAAACAAAATTAACACCAAGGATATACAATGACATACTAAACTTAGAGAAATACAATATATGGAGAAGAGACAGAAATTTAAAAAAAGGAGGAGGAATTATAATATTAACTAAGAAAAATCTAAAAGTCAATGAAATAAAACTAAATATACCATCACAAGTAGAACTGATTGCAGTAGAGATCAACACATCTGAAGGTAAAGTAATTGTAGCAAATTTGTACATGCCACCCAGATCAAACACATGGAAAAGAGATGAATATGAGGACCTGGCTGAGAGTACAATTCAGAGTTTAAGATCATTACTACATAAAATGGAAGAGAAATTGAAAAGAATTATACTAACTGGGGATTTTAATGCAAATATAAATTGGAATACTCTAGATATAATTAGCCAAGAAAGCTGTTGGGACCATAAGCTCCGGGTTCTCGTACAAGAGTTTTCCTAACGCAACATGTGAGGGAAACCACCAGAAAAAGAGGACTTGATGTACCTTCAGTGCTTGATCTAATATTTACTAGGCAAGAAAATGATATTGACAGTTTAATATATCACCCTCCACTCGGCAAAAGCGATCATGCAGTACTAAATTATAATTCAGGATAGCATATGACATAGTAAACAGCAATGACAGTTACAAAAGAGCCTAAACTATAAAAAGGGAAATTATCAAGACCTAAAGAAGTATTTCTTAGAAGTTGATTGGGAAAATGAGCTTAGAGGACAAGATTTAAATGCTGTATATAAAAATTCTGTGAATTTTATGAAACAGGAGTCCAGAAGTACATCCCACAGCATAAAGAAGCAGATAAGAAAATACAGAAATGGTTCAATACAGAATGTAAAAAATCTAAAGAAAGAAGAGATTTGTTGTGGAATAGATACAGAAGACACAATAGTGAAAGGGCGTATAATAATTACAAACAGGCAAGAAACGAATATACAAGAATAAGGAGGGAAGCCCAAAAACAGTTTGAGGAGGATATAATAAATAAAAGTAGTGATCAACCAAAGCTGTTTTACAGCTATATCAGAAGCAAAACCAAAGTAAAAGATATAATACAATCAATTACGGATGAGGGAATCACTTATACACAAGAGAAAGATATTTGTGAAGCACTAAATAAGAATTTCCAATTAGTTTTTACAGAAGAAAAAAAATTTGAGAGGGACTATGTGGAACATGCATGTCCACACATACTACCAGATATACAAATAGCAGAAAAAGTAATACAGGAGGAGTTAAGTAGATTAGACAGAGGAAAAGCAAGTGGTCCTGATGAAATTTCATGTTGGGTACTACGAGGATGTGCAAAGGAGTTAAGTAAACCATTATTTTTAATTTTCAAGAAATCCTTGAGTCAAGGTAAACTACCTGATATTTGGAAAAAAGCAAATATTGTCCCCTTATTCAAGAAAAGAAATAGACAAAATCCACTCAACTACCGACCAGTATCACTGACCAGTGTTGTAAGCAAGGTATTAGAAAAGCTTATAAGAAAAGCTTGGGTAAATCATCTAGAAGAGCACAGTATGATAACAGAAAGACAGTTTGGTTTCAGAAAAGGAAAGTCATGTGTTACTAATCTACTGAGCTACTATGACAGAGTAACAAACACAATACAGGAAAGGGAAGGGTGGGTGGACAGTATCTATTTAGATTTCAAGAAAGCTTTTGACACAGTACCACACCAAAGGAAGGAGTATGTATAGCTGTGAGTAAAAGATGGAAGAGGAGCATAAGACAGTATGGATCAGTTGGGTCAAGGATTGTGAGGGTAAAGTTGAAAGTTGGAATACAAATGTGGGCGATTGTGTGTGTGTGTATGCGCCAACGCAAGATCGTGCTAGAAGAGTGAGAGAAGAGTTCTGGACAAATGTAGAAGTGTGCATGGAAAAGTTTGGAAGGAATGAGAGAGTGTTTTTGATTGGTGATATGAATGGTAAAGTTGGGAATGTGAAGGTGGATGGAATAGTTGGTGAGTGGGGTGTGCCTGCTGAGATAGATGAGAATGGGAGTGCGTTAGTGGACATTTGTGCTGGGAGGGGGTTGGTGATAGCCAATACCCTCTTCAGGCATAAAATGATTCACAGGTATACATGGCGAGTGATGAGAAGGGTGGGTGGTGAACTGAATGAAAGGAAGGCAATGATTGATTATGTGTGTGTGGATGAAAGGATGCGAAGATGTGTAATGGATGCAAGAGTGTATAGAGGTTGGGGGAGTGGACTTTCTGACCACTACGTGGTGATGGCCAGAATTAAAGTACAAGAAAGTTGGAGGAATAGAAGAAGGGAAAGACGAGAGGAAGGAGTAGTTGCAAGGAGAGTGGAAAGGTTACAGGAGGATGAGAAAAAGGCAGAGTATAAGAGAGAAGTGGAGGAACGATTGGGCAAATATGAATTGGAGCAGATGGGAGACGTGGAAGGTGTGTGTAGAATATTTACAGAAGAAATATATGCAGCATGTGATGTGGTGTGTGGAAGGAAGAGATGACGGAGGGGGGTGCAAGGAACAGCGTGGTGGACTGAAGAGGTGAAACAGGCTGTGGCACAAAAGAAGAAAGCATACAATGAATGGATGAGAAATAGGGGCGTGGAAGAGGTTGAGAGGAGGAAGAGAGAGTTATATGTAGAAAGAAAGAGGTGAAAAGATTAGTAGGAGAGAGTAAGAAGAGAGTGGATGAAGAATTTGGAAGAAATTTGAGTGTAAAGTGGATGGACTGTAAGAAAATGTTCTGGAGAGAGGTGAAAAGAGTAAGACAGGGTGGAAGTGAAGTTAGCAGGGGAGTGAAAGATAAAAATGGTAGATTACTAGTGGAGAAGGGAGAAAAAGTGAGCAGATGGAGAGAACACTTTAAGGAATTGTTGAACGTAGAGGATGAAAGTAATGCAGTATAAGTGGCTGGGGAATGGCTGGGAGAAGGAGGGAGGTGAGAAAACAGGAAGAAATCAGTAGGATAGAAGTTGTGGAAGCAATGAAGAAAGTTAAATCGGGGAAAGCCCCAGGAATTGATGGAGTGTGTGGTGAAATGCTGAAGCATGGGGGAGAGATAGTAGTAGAATGGATGTGAAAGATGTGCAGATTGGCCTGGGAGGAAGGTAGAGTCCCGGAGGATTGGAAGTCAGGTATAATTATTCCCTTGTACAAAGGAAAAGGGGAAAAAGAAAGGTGTGGTAACCATAGGGGCATTTGTCTTCTTAGTATAATAGGAAAAGTGAATGGTAGGATACTTATTGACAGAGTTAGAGAAAGAACAGAGAAATTAGTTAGAGGCTTTAGGAAGGGAAGAGGTTGTGTAGATCAGATATTCATTCTCAGATCTTTAGTGGAAAAGTTTCTAGAGAAGGGAAAGAAGTTGTATGCGGCATTCATGGATTTGGAGAAAGCATATGACAGGGTGGATAGACAAGGATTGTGGAAAGTGTTAAGAATATATGGAGTATATGGAAAGTTGTTGAATGCTGTGAAGAGTATGTATGATGGTGCGAAGGCTGCAGTGCGTGTGGATGGTGAACTAAGTGAATTTTTCTCTTTGAAGGTTGGGTTGAAACAGGGATGTGTCATGTCTCCATGGTTGTTCAATCTGTACATGGATGGGGTAATAAAAGAGGTACAAAGTAGGGTAGTGGATGTTGGAGTGGCCCTGGTGAGAGAGGATAGTGTTTGGAAACTCCCTGTACTGTTGTTTGCAGATGATACTGTGTTGTTGAGTGAAGACGAAGGAGAGCTGCAAGGCTTGGTGGATGAGTTTGGGAGAGTGTGTAAGAAACGGAATCTAAAGGTGAATGTAGGGAAGAGTAAAGTGATGGTCTTTGAGAGAGGTGAAGTCATTGAATGTACAGCGAGGTTGGATGGTGAGGAATTGGAAAATGTGAGTACGTTTAAGTACTTGGGTAGTGTGATGAGTAAGGATGGAGGTTTGGAGGGTGAAGTGCTTGAAAGGGTACAGCAGGGAAGAAAGGTTGCTGGTTCTTTGAAAGCAGTGATAAGAAACAGGGAAGTGAGCATGGAAGTGAAAAAGTTACTACATGACAGTATTGTGATACCAACTCTAACGTACGGAAGTGAAGCTTGGACTTTGTTGGAAGGACACAAGTCAAGAGTGAGAGCAGTGGAAATGAGTTATTTAAGAGGAGCCTGTGGAGTCATATGGAGAGACAGGCTGACGAATGAGGATATAAAGGAGCGTTGTGGTGTTGATGTGGATGTGATAGGAAGCGTTATGAGGAACACACTGAGGTGGTTTGGCCATGTGGAGAGGATGGAGGGTGAAAGACTGACGAAGAGAGTGTATGTGAGTGAGGTGGAGGGGGAAAGAGGGAGGGGGAGGCCGAGGATGAGATGGAGGGATGGGGTGGAGAGGTATATGAGAGAGGGGGGTGTGAGCTGGGAGCAGGGGAGTGAAATGGCGGGGGAGAGAGCGACTTGGAGGCGATTTGTTTGTGGCCACCCCAAACGGGATTGAGGCGTCTGGCAATAGATAGATAGATAGAGACCACACCAAAGACTTTTATGGAAACTGTACCATCAAGGAGGAATTCTTGGCAAACTGTTTTATTGGATGCAAGACTTTCTCATAAAAAGAGAAATGAGAACAGTACTAAGAGGAAACTACTCATCATGGAAAGAAGTGACTAGTGGAGTACCACAGGGTTCAGTGCTGGCACCAATCATGTTTTTAGTGTCTATAAATGATAAAAACAGTAACACTGGAAATGAGAGCTATCTGAATATGTTTGCAGATGATGCGAAAATAGAAAGGAGAATTACTAACACAGACTCTTGTAAAGAGCTACAGGAAGAATTAAATAAACTTCATGAATGGAGTAGTACATGGCAAATGGAATTCAATGTGGATAAGTGTCATGTAATCAAGTTTGGTAAAAGTGGAAAAAGACCTGATTGGGATTATAAGTTAGGAAATAAAACCCTATACACATCAGAAAGAGAGAAAGACCTAGGTGTGATTATCAATAACAGACTATCTCCGGCTGACCATATCAGCGAGAAGGTACGGAAGATGTATACACTGCTTGCAAATATGAGAATAGCATTCACATACATAAATGAAGACATGCTAAGATGGATAATAACATCATTCATTAGACCAACCCTGGAATATGCATCAGTAGTCTGGAGTCCTCATCTCAAAAAGCACATAGACAAGATTGAAAAAGTTCAAAGGGCTGCTACAAGATGGATACCAAGCTTAAGGGACCTAAGCTACGAAGAAAGACTAAATAAACTGAATCTACCAACACTACAGGAGAGAAGGAAAAGAGGTGACATGATAATGCTATATAAGTGCATATCAGGGAAGGAGAAAATAGACATAAATGATTACTTAACATATGGAGAAGCATCAGCAAGAGGACACTGCAAAAAACTGCATAAGAAGAGAGGTGATAAAGACGTAAGGAAATTCAGTTTCCCAAACAGAGCAATTGATCAATGGAATGCACTACCGAATGAAATAGTGTGTGCCAAAACAGTTCACAAATTTAAGGATATATACGATAAATATGGTTTAAGACACGGGATAGTACGAGCTTGACTCATTCCTGTAAAGATACAATTAGGTAAGAATTAGGTAAGAACACACACACACACACACACACACACACACACACACACACACACACACACACACACACACTAATAAAAGTTGTTATGGAAGTACGTTTCTCGTAAAAAAAATGAACAAGATCTTCTATAAATGACACCCGAGGAGAGGGATGTTAAATATTTACAGAGCAGAAAAACGTCCTTTGAATGTTTACAGAGCAGAAGTACGTCCTTTGAATTTACGGGGCAGAATGCGTCCTTTGAATGTTTACAGAGCAGAAGTACGTCCTTTAATTGTTTACAGATCAGAAATAAGTCCTTTGAGTGTTTACTGAGCAGAAATACGTCCTTTAATTGTTTACAGAGCAGAAATAAGTCCTTTGAGTGTTTACTGAGCAGAAATACGTCCTTCTTTGGCAGTGTTTATTCCCATTATATACGTATGTAACTATTTAAAACTGAATACCTGATTAACATAATCACCATTCTGATTACAGTAATTTCCCCTTTTCACAATGCTCTCATGAACCATCAAGCAAACCATTAACAGTGTAAAAAGGGGAAAAGAGAAGACAGAAAACAGAGAGAGAGAGAGAGAGAGAGAGAGAGAGAGAGAGAGAAGCAGTAAGAGATTTTCCACTGTGTTATGGGGTGAGAACAGTAACAGATGTATTATAGTGGACACTAATATCAATCTACTTTTTTGTTGAAGCATTAATAAACTTTTACACAAAAAGTTTGATATGATTCTGATGATCGCAATACTGGATTATCAGAGTCAGTGGTCACTGTCTCGTTAATTATCGTTCTGATGGGGATAGCTAGTAGTGTCCACAACAGTACTTTTTTTACTTGATCTTCAGGAGTGATTTAGACATTGAATATTATACTTTATTTTTAGACGAAATATTTCAAAAAGAGATTTCACTTATTAGTTTTTAAAAAACGGGAAGTGCACATAATCTTTGCTTTATTGGGTCAATGCCTTGGAAAATTTTAAAGCAAGATTCTTAGGGAATGAAATACGAAAATGACCTGCTTTTTTGGACAAACTTTATACATGGCATCAGTTGCATTTTCGAAGTTATTGTTTTATTTATATTTTATCGTGTGTTTTTTGTTATCTAGACTTTTTTTTCACCTTTGGGAAGATCTTGTAGTGAAAGGGATAATGAGAACCCGGTTAGCCCATAATACTTAAAAGCCTCTCAGTAGCTGAATAAAATCGTCTGTAGGGAACCGCCACAAAACAGAGACGAAATCCCATCCGAAGGGGGTTGAGGAAGGGACATACAAGTACGAACTGTTCGCCATATTGCGTTATGGGAATAATAATAGTAGATTTAAATATTCAGGTTTTAATATCCATGGTTGCAATAAATAAAAAGGAGGGAAAGGCATGTAATATCAGCGTGTTGTATTAAGGAGGGTTTTAAAAAGCATCCATTCCCGTTTTCAAGCCATTTTTCTTTACGCATGCACCCTCTCTTTATTCTCCCTTTCGCCTATTATGATTCTCTTCCCCTTCCCCTCGTCTCTCTCTCTCTCTCTCTCTCTCTGTCTGAAAGGCCACATGCACAATAGCATTCGCTTTTTGCAAATCGAGCCTTTGTTGCATGTGTGCATATTATGCAATACCTCTCTCTCTCTCTCTCTCTCTCTCTCTGAAAGGCCACATGCACAATAACATTCGCTGTTTTCAAATCGAGCCTTTGTTGCATTTGTGCATATTATGCAGTACCTCTCTCTCTCTCTCTCTCTCTCTCTCTCTCTCTCTCTCTCTCTCTCTCTCTCTCTCTCTCTCTCACTGTCCTCTACTTTCCCCTTTCCTCTCCCTTCCTCCAACCCTGCCTCCCCTCTCCAGTCTTCTTCCCCTTTTTATTTTCCTCCTCCTTTCCTTCACCCATTCCTTCCTGCCCCTCTCCCCATCCCCTGCCTTCCTCCCTCTCCTTTCCCCTGCTCTCCATCTTGCCCCCCGTAACACCCCCGGAAGAAGAATTACCGTGTTATGTACTTTACTAACTTCATTGAGTAGTGACATTCATGCTTTGTGCCTAAAACTGAACGTTATTTTCAGCTCCGGGCGCCACAAAGGAGCCGGCCGTAAAAGCACGAAATATAGAAGATATACTGACCCGGTGTCATATGCACGGAGTGACTTTATGCTGGAAGTTACCATTCCCTTCTCTATGAAGCCTAAATTAACCAAACCTAACCTAACCTTAACCTAACCTCATTCTAGATCAACCTAACCCAAATAAATCAAAATTAAACTAATCTTAATTCACGAAATGACTAACTTCATAATCTGCATGTAACATTCATATATATCTTTATTTATATATATTCATATATCGACCTAAAGTTACTTACAGGTCGATAAGACATCCAGCTATCTTCCTGACACATGTATTTCATACAGTGTTGTTGATAAATGGCACAAAATTTGGGATAACATGCGGATACTTTCAAAATAGAAGCTAAATGGCGACTCGGCGCATGCGCACTGAGCGGAACGGTGACTTCCAGCATAAGTCACTCCATGCATGACACCGGTACAGCCATTATCAGAGAGAGAGAGAGAGAGAGAGAGAGAGAGAGAGAGGAATTAAGGCCTTGGGACAGCTTCATACAAGAGAAATTGGCTGGTCCAGGATATTAAAACTTCGAGAAGATAAATAGACAGCGTAAGTGCCACATAATCGAGCTCATTGCTGGCGTTGTGACGGAGGAGGAGGAGGAGGAGGAGGAGGAGGAGGAAAGTGAGAAGTGTAGTGAGCAGGGTAGTTAAGGAGGGGGGATGGCAAGATTGGCGTGAGAGAAGACAAGAACGGAGACTGAATTTCTGGATGGGTGGCATCAAGAAAATGTGAGAGAGAGAGAGAGAGAGAGAGAGAGGCGCATTACGACATATACCAGCGAATATCAACGATAAGTGAAGCGTGAAGGGCCGGCCAGGATCTAGTGGCATAACATCGCAGCATTACCCTCAAAAGTCTTAGGATTTCTTCGTTTTCTCCCAAGTTAAATTTCACGCTAGCATTCCGAAGCCTGATGTCTTGGGTATCATGTTAGTGAAGGTCATTGGGTATAACTTGCTTTTGAAGAATTTTTAGTAATTACCTTTTAAATAGCCGTTCTCTTCGTTGATGGTACGATAGAAAATGGTGAATAATGACAAGCAAAAAGAAAAAGTTGGAAGGTATTTTTTCTTGCAAAACCCTGTGGCAATCGGAGGCATATCATCGCAGCTTCACCAAAATTATTAACAAACAAGCCACATATCTCGGGATCCTGCACGCAGAGTTTGGGTACAATTTTCACAATTGGATTCGGGATATTTTGGTAAGACACACACACACACACACACACACACACACACACACACACACACACACACACACACACACACACACACACACACACACACACACACACACACACACACAGGCCATTGCATTATCACCTCACTAGGCGGGAAAAAATAATAAAAATGACAGTGACGACGACGACGACGACGACGACGACGATGATGATGATGATGATGATGATGATGATGATGATGTGCCAGGAGTGATACTAGTGTTTAAAATGCAGATGGATTAATAAAACAATATTCAGGTAATGGTAACAACCAAACTTCCAGAAGTAAGATTATCCAAAAGCTTTTTGTCTGATTCATAACACACACACACACACACACACACACACACACACACACACACACACACACACAAAGGCAGCATAAAATAAGAAAAAAGGATAAGTGATTGAAAATAAAACATTATAATAGAAATGTGGAATGATAACTTAAAAAAAAAAGTCTGGTAAATGCCAACAATATATATAGATGAGAACACTTGAGAAGGGAGATCCAATACAGACCGAGGTAACGCTCACAAACCATACGTTACGAAAACTATGATATTGCCAGAAACCAGCATTTTCCGCTTTTCCATCTACAAAATGCTTTACCTGGAGAACATTGGACCCAAGTCTTCTGGGTAAACTCAGGCTAATTAACTCTGTGTGTCTGCGAGAGTAAAAGAAAAAAGAGGAACCTCTCATGTCAGCGGAAAACTTTGAAAGGGCTCTAGAACATGGGCAGTGAGTTGTGAGGCGTGGATGTGATGTGACAGCAGACACTAAGCTCACCATCGTGGGAAGTGATGGTGGAGTGGAGTGGAAAGAGCAGTGGAATGCTGCCTAGAAGGATGCGTGGACGATCCATCACACAATTCTTGACTGAGACAGTCTAGCACTTAATGAGAGTGAAGGAAAGGTATTAGGGCTTACAGGTGACCCACTTTGTGATGCTTAACAGGGCAGGTAGGGCTTAGGGAACGGTAGTGTAGTGTGTCCAGAATATAGCCTAAATAAATTAATAAAGCTCAGAGGGTATTGATGGTGTTAATAATAACGTTCTCAGGCTCCAATGGTTCACTCGAAGCTGAATAAATCGTCTAGAGCTGTCCCGATCGTGGGGAAGTTAACAAAGATGTCCACAGGTGTCTACTTTGTACTGAAGAAAAGGAACACGCACTCATTCACTGCGTTACGGGAGCCACATCGAATACCTATAGCCATTGTAGTAGGATTCTGACGTGAAGACCATAATGTTCAGTGAAATATTAGGATGGTATTCTCGTCGGTTAAGATAGCTCCCTAACACCATTTCCTGAGCGACTTGTGTTAATTACTCCTTGCTGTCCCTTTTTGTTACATAAATCTAACTTTGCATACCGTACATAACGTGCAAAATGATATTAAACAGCCATATCCAAAAATAAATATGCTACGGCAGGGGTCCTGGAGTCTCCTGACGAGACGAGTATGGGCCCTAGAATCCTTTCGCTTCTCCTGTCTCTGTTTCGTCACCGGATTCATAGATGCTTAGATGTGACATAATATATTGATATGCATGTTGCCATTCGCCTGTTGGGTGGTAAGATGCACCTTTATCCACTACGTCGCCTTCAAGTGTGTCTCAATCCAGCAGTGAGGAGGCAAGGGAGGCGAATGGGCTTTATGACCGTATCCGCTATTCACAATTTCCTTCTACTCACCCATTCCCTACGAGACCTACACACCTATATAGCTTAGAATGGTAGGGTGTATGGATGTGTTCCCTCTCGCTCTTTCTCCTTCTCTCCGTCTTTCCCACTCCCCCTCCCCATCTCACCGATTCCACCTGAGACGACTACCGCCATAGATGTGTATAGTTCTTCTCACTCGCTTTCCTTTCTCCCTCCCTCCCTGTCTCTCTGCCTTTTACCCTCTATCCCATACAATCCCTCCTCATCATTCTCATCTTCTCCCCATCTCTCTACAACACTCTCTCCCTTCCTTCTTTCTCTTTCTCTCTCTCTCTCTCTCTCTCTCTCTCTCTCTCTCTCTCTCTCTCGTCATCATCTCATCATCATCATAATCATCATCATCATCTGCCAGTGTGGTGAGATAGATATGTGTTCCCTGGTGAAATCACGCCATCCCATCCACCGTCCACCTTCACTCACACCACCACAACATTCCCGCCTAACCACGCACACCCTTCGTATTTCTCGCAATATCTCGTAATTTCTCGTCTGATCTCGCTACATCTTATCTAATCTCGCCACTTCTTCTCTTATCCTGTCTGGTTTCGCCGCTTGTCTCGTCTCGTCTTGTCCGGCCGTCCTTTCTGCCATCCATCCGCACCCATACCTCCTCACAGTTTGCGCCTAACCACATAGTCCCTTGTCAGTGCTCGGTATATCTTGTTATTTCTCAACTGACCTTGCCACTCCTTGTCATATCTCGTCTGATCTCGCCACTTTTTCGTCACATCTCGCCACTTACCTCCTGATTTTACCACCACTTTCCTGATCTTGGCACTTGTAGCCAGATTTCGATTTTTTTTATTTTTGTCATTATTTTTTTCCTTCTTACTCATTTTCTCGCCACTTCTCGCAGTATCTCACAAATTCTCGTCGCTTTTTCCCTGGTCACACAGCTTTTCCCCTCATAGTCCCTCGCCACGTCTCGCCAAAACTCGCCACTTCTCGCGGTATTTCGCTTCTCGCCATATCTTACCACTTCTCGCTCTGTCCTGCCAAATCTCGCCCCTTCTCGCCACTTATGGCCACATTCCGCTATTTCTCGCCACTTCCTGCCATATCTCGTTACATTTCGACACATCTCGTTACTTCTCAAGTCTTGCCACTTCTGGCCAAATCTCGCCACGTCTTACCTTCATTCACCAGCAAGGACGCTTTTTAGAATAACATAGCTCATTTTTGTAATCACTCTCTCTCTTTCTCTCTCTCTCTCTCTCTCTCTCTCTTTCTCTCTCAGGTGTAACTTTTTTATCCGTCTTTACCTCCTCTCTTCCGTCCTTTCCTCCTCTATCTTTCATCCTTCCTCCAATCTCTTCCATCTACTCCTCCCCTCTTTACTGTCCTCTCCTCCCATCTCTTCCGTCCTTTCCTCCCTTTTCTTCCATTCTTTCCTCCTCCCCTCTCTTCTGTCCTTTCCTCTAAAATCATCCATCTTTTTCTCACCTCTTTTCCGTCCTTTCCTCTGTTCCTTCTTTTCCTCCCTTCTCTTCCATCGTCCTCTCTCCCCTTCACTCCTTCCTCTTTTCTCTCCTTACCTACCCCTTTCCCCTCTATTCTGTCCTCTTAAGGTCTCTCTCTCTCTCTTTCCCCTTCCTTCATCGTCACTTCTAATACTATTGGTGGAGAAACATGGCTGGGGGAGAGGGGAGAGAGCAGGAGGGGAGAAACAGGTATGATAGAGAAGGGGAGAGTTGGAGTGACAGTGAGGGAATGTGACTTGGAGGGGAAGGGAGAGGGGAGAGAAAGCTGGAGAGGGAGAGGGTTGTGGGAGTGGTTGTGATGGAGTGAAAGTAAAGGTTGGTCACGAGACTCGAAGCATGCTTGAGAGAGAGAGAGAGAGAGAGAGAGAGAGAGAGAGAGAGAGAGAGAGAACAATGCCAATGCGAGAGATGCGAAAAATCTAAGAAAGGAAATGAGAAAGGAAATTAAACCAGAATTTGGGAAGAAGGAGGAGAGGGGTGGAGGAGCAAGAGTTACGAGGACGAAGATAAATGATAACAAGGAATAAGTGTGATGTAAAGGAGAAAGAATGGTTTTAAAAATGAAACTATCTCCGGCTCCTGTGACTCACTCAGATGAATATAATCGTCTGGTGATAGCTTTAATAGACTACCGTACGAGTTGTCCTAGCCATGAGAGGGTGATGGGTGACATTAATCATCTGGCTTCTATGACTCACTCTCAGCTGGATAAAATCGTCTGGCGGTAGCTGAACTACAGTAGAACACCTAAGCCGTCCCGACTGCATATTTCCCTTCTGTATTACGGTTCAGCACCACCGCCCTCAGCCAGGCAGCCCTAGTGGGATAGGTTAACGCTAGGCTAGGTTAGGTTAGGTTAGGCTACGCTTGCATTGGGCGAGGTAGGTTATTTTGCCTGGGAAACACATAGAGCATATTTCCATTAAAAACCTACGGTATGGTTTATTTTGAAATGCCGGGGCGAGCGTCGTTCCTGGCTGACGTTCCCGATGGTGGTGCTGAACCGTAACAGTCTTTCTTCCAGCCTCTCCATTTCCTACTTACCTCGCACAACCTCTCTTACGTTTCCATTCACTGCCTCTTTTCTTCTCCTTTCCTCTCTCTTTTTTTTCCCTCTGTTTTCCTCCATGTCATCTTCGTTGCTCCCTTCTTTTCCTTGCTTTGTTACTTTCCTCCACTCCCACCTTCTGTCTCTTTCCTTCTCCATTACCCCCTCCCGCTCAGTTTTATGCCTCACTTCATTTCTCTCTCTCTCTCTCTCTCTCTCTCTCTCTCTCCCCCCCGTGTGTCCCAGTTTCCTTTAGTCAAGCGTCCGTACCACTGCCTCTCTCTCTCTCTCCCCCCGTGTGTCCCAGTTTCCTTTAGTCAAGCGTCCGTACCACTCCTCTCTCTCTCTCTCCCCCCGTGTGTCCCAGTTTCCTTTAGTCAAGCGTCCGTACCACTGCCTCTCTCTCTCTCTCCCCCCGTGTGTCCCAGTTTCCTTTAGTCAAGCGTCCGTACCACTGCCTCTCTCTCTCTCTCTCT
Source organism: Coenobita brevimanus (assembly GCF_032717465.1). Taxonomy (NCBI): domain Eukaryota; kingdom Metazoa; phylum Arthropoda; class Malacostraca; order Decapoda; family Coenobitidae; genus Coenobita; species Coenobita brevimanus. The sequence goes on from NC_136954.1 coordinate 6,981,609, forward strand.
CTCTCTCTCTCTCCCACCCACGTTGTGGCCCAGTTTCCTTTAGTAAGGCGTCTGTCCCACTGCCATTGCTAGCCATTCCTCACTAATTGACGGCCAACTCAATAGCCTCACATATTCTATCACTCCCTTTCTGTCTTTGGCTTCCCCCTCTCTCTCTCTCTCTCTCTCTCTCTCTCTCTCTCTCTCTGACACACACATACACACACACACACACATACACACAGGGAGAGAGAGAGAGAGAGAGAGAGAGAGAATGTTTTCTAATATCGATACTCTAGATATTGTGGCTAGAACCAGCAACAGAAACAACACAGTTTTAGGTAGGGAGAAGTGTCTCTGAAACATCCGTTGAAATAGGTTATCATTTAAACCACAGAAAATGTTGTTCAGACCTCTCCCCCTCTCCCTCCCTCCCTCCCTCCCTCCTCCTCTCTGGATCCATTTTCCTTCTCACCTCACCGCTATTGTGGTGGAGTTGGGAAGAGAATTGAAAGATGGAGGCTTGGGGTTAATACTTATCACCTACACGAGGGCCACTGGGGCAGGGAGTCAGATTTTGTCAAGGCCCAGTTTTCCACTATAATACGGCAAAGTGATATCGATTTCACTTATAGGATTCCACAGTTGTACTGCTTGGTGAAAAAGGACAAGGAGAAACAAGTTTTGTCCAACAGTCTGACCGGCTGGAGAGTTGAACTTGATATCTTGTAGTTGCGAGCTTGATAATGCACTACCACTGTACCACTCGTGGAATAGGGGGAAGCGCGTCGCAGGGGGAACGGCAGGTGTTACGGCGTTGGGGGGGGGGAGGGAACACTATAAATCCATTCAGTCCTCGAGAAGAGAAAGCCACTCCTGGCCTCCCCTTTTCCCCGTCTGTCTTGGAATTGGGTGAGAGAGGGCTTTTTGGTGCGAGGGGTGGGGAGAGCTGAAGCTGGATGGGATGGGGAGGGGGTAGATGGATGGGTGGGGAGGAAAGGGATGGCGGGGTTGGTGAGGAATTTGCCATGATGAACCCTGAAGCAAGGCTTATTGGCCTTGCCATGAAGATCATGATCCAGAGAATTCCTCGTGTCGCTGTGTGTGTGTGTGTGTGTGTGTGTGTGTGTGTGTGTGAGAGAGAGAGAGAGAGAGAGAGAGAGAGAGAGAGAAGAGAGAGAGAGAGAGAGAGTGAGAGAGAGAGAGAGAGAGAGAGAGAGAGAGAGAGAGAGAACTAAGAATGACTTTCCATCGTTCTCTTAAATCTGCACACATAATATCTTTCCCTGAGTTTTGCGTATATATCACCTCGTCATTCTCATAACAGTGGCCTTATATTTTTTCTTCTTCTTTGTCCTTTACATCCCACATTTTATTGCCTTAAGACATTACACTTCACATGCACGAAGCACATGATTTCTCTTTGATACGTAAAAGCACCTTCTTTGTCTGTTGGTGGCATCATCTATAATACACATGATCAGACTCTGTGTTTGTGTGTGTGTGTGTGTGTGTGTGTGTGTGTGTGTGTGTGTGTGTGTGTGTGTGTGTCTATTCCGCAGCTTACTTAAAAATTTCCTTAGGCCGTAAGCATTTGTTTGTATGCATGTAGCTGTAAAACTTTAAAGGTTTCTTACCCTAAAATGGATAAGTATATATAATATCGCAAGAGATTGGTATGCAGTTTTAGTCCTGATTTCCAAGATCAAAGCTTCATATATTTCTACCTGTCCTTATTTTATTATATGTACTAATAATCTCTTTGTTCTTTGCAGGTAAGTACTGCTTTATCAAACTGTTGCTGGGAGTATCAATGGTATGTACTGAACTTATTTGTTCATGTATGTATGTCTTTATAGGTTTTATTTTTGTCCACATGCATCTAACCCGTGTTCATGCGGGCAAAGGGAGGAGAAACTGCCTTGCACGTCTGCTATACCAGTTTATATCTGTGATGTTGTATCATATTACCTTATGTCACTTATGCAGACAGGTAAAAATAAAATGCAAGTTAATATCATGGTGTAACAAACAAGATGAATCCATAAGGAAAATGTTTGAAAACCTGAGCCATCGAGAGAATGACCCCAAGTGTATGAGATGAGGTAGGGGGCACCTTGTGTTATTACCTGCTGCCGTATTTGTGCCGGGGCTCGGAAACTGTTGTAGCCATTGTTTATGACTCATTTTTTGTTATGAATATCCATTAGGGGATTAATGTTGGACAAAACAGTGCCGCCAGTGTGAATATTTTAGATCCGAGAGAGCCATACTTGGGATTAGCATTTATGAAGGCTTAAAATAAGTAGTTTTGGTTTACATCCGAGATCATTCGTGAATGAAGGAGTTTATTTTGTAGGTAGCAATGCCCTGAATACACCCATGTTGGAGGAGCCATTTTCCTCAGTGATAGGTAGTATTAAGTGTTAATAGGTTCTAAGTAAAAACCAAGGTCCCTGATCTCACATTTCTTTTTGTGTGATATATCGGACTTTGGGCATCGACTAGACAGCTTAGACCTTGTGACTCAACAGTCCTCCTAAGAACAGTCAACCATACTTGGTTTGTAGCTGCATTTATAAAACGAGTACTTGTATTTTTACCTTTTTTGGATTTTTCGTGCAATAGTTTATTATTGTACTGTGAATGAATGTTGTGTTAGTGTTAAATTCATCAAAATGATGACAACTTTTGATTTAGTTTTTGTTTAAGGTGATTTCAGTGAGAGGCGACCTCGTGTAGTGATCGAGTCAAACGGCGGTGCTACGATTATCTTATGTGTTCTATCGATTTCTTGTTCTTGATTATTACCAAGCGACAGTCTTTCCCACCTAAGAAATATCGTCTTTTCTTTCCACCATCTAGCAGCCACAACTTTCCTTTTACCAGCGGCTCTCTCTCGCTACAATGTCTGCCATCACTGCCTTACCTACAGCCACTGTGCCATTTATGTTTTCCATGATTTTCTGTTAGCCTACTCGCTCATGCCCTACACTTCCTCCCCACTTCCAACGCCTTCATTGTGTGTGTGCCTTAACACTTGCTATGCGAAGGATTCGATCGTGTCATACTGAGCTCTCATGTTTCCTGCTATTCAAATATAAGAATACTACCCTTTACTTTTTTTTTTTTTTAAATCATTGCCTCTCACTTTTATTTACATGCAGTATATCCTTATCATCGTCAACATCATCGCCATAATTATCGTT
>NC_136954.1:6984896-7004896 GCF_032717465.1 Coenobita brevimanus
TTGGAGAAAGCTGTAATGAAACATTGGAGTAATTCCCCCCATAAAAGAGTTAATGGTAGCTCACGGGCAAGAGAGTTTGGTGTTGTATGTTTTTCATTTTATTTATTTATTTATTTTTTTTTTTTTGCCGTAGACCATAATTTACTGGTACATTCCGATTTTAGTGTAATTCCCCCACTTTTATTTGGTTCAGGGTTTCGTCTTCTTCCAAATTTTATCAAGTGGCTTAGTACCAAAGATAGACAATGCTACGAGTTTATGTCCTTTCCATGTCATTTTATTTTTTTCGTGGTTACCATTATAGTCTGTTGTTAATATATTGTTACGGCTCAGCAATGAAAATATAGAGATGACAGTTGTAGGTCCACGTCAAGTGTAAAAGGAGAGTATAACCCCCAGCTCCTCCTCCCTCCTCACTCCCTCGCATCTACTAACCCCTTTACATTCAGAGGCTGAATTTTGATGCGTAAGATGGAGTCAGCCCAGCATCTTCAAAATAAAACTCTCTACATTCCTGGCAACATCTATTAACTTATTCCCAGGGTCTTCTGACTCTCCACTTCCATGTATTCCCCCATGGCGTTATTTACCGATCATGAGAGGGTAAATATTGACAATATTAATACCTGTAGGCCCCCATGACTCTCTAAGATAATCGTTTTGTTTGGATTTTGACATGAAGATAATGAATTTGCTCCGTCCATTTCCCAAGCTTAGCCGGTAATATAAGCACTTCCTCAGGCTCCAGTGACTCACAGTTAAACACGCTAAAGTTGTCCTAACCATGACCTTCATACACAACGAAAATTGATTAGAAAATTGCAAACCCATACAACCATCTCCCCAATCCAGCCTCTGCCAAAATTATAATTCTGTTTACTTTTTTGGTCAGTTACGCCAACGCTTTTAACATTTTTTATTATATATTGATTTTTTAGGTTGCATTCGACAAATTTATTGGTAGGTGATTTTTTTTGCCCCATAATTGGTCCGTTAGACTAGTGCTTGGGTATGCTTTATTTGAACTATCCTGCGAAAGCTGGAATGTTAAAGCGTACCTGTGAAAAAATAATAAAAATAAAAATAGCACCCGAAAGATTATGTGCAGATGCTTTAGTCAAAATAATTTCATACTTCTTTCCTCTTTCATATTTCTCTAGAGTCGACCTTACTCCATTCTCTGGTGGAGAAATAGGTCTGGATGGTTATGAGGATGATGACATGTCGGTGACGATGATGATTGATGATGATGACGATAGCGGTGACGATGACGATGATTCATGATGATGGTGATGATGGCGATGATGATGATGATGATGATGATGATGATGATGATGTTCTGTTGCATTCTCTTCTGGCAATGACCTTGATCGTTTGTTTATATAATCCGGGATTGATTTCACCCTTGTTGGCAATTCAATAGGCATTTCTATATTAATGTTTCGTTTCCTTCCTCCAGGTGAGTTTTGCTTTGTATACCTGCCTGTGGGCGTCGCTGTGGTATGTACTGAACTCATATTCTTTGCTATACTCCATTTTCCATCTGATGGAACTGGGCAACGCTTCCCCCGTACTTTGCAAAATTATGGAGTGTACGATAGTGAACCTTAGTTATGGGATCAGGAAATGTACCCTATTGTTACGCGTGTCAAACACATCATTCCAGATCCCACCAACTGCCACAACCGCCACAAACTACCATCACTACCACAAATTACCAGCTCACCACACACAAACTACCACCACAACCACAAACTATCACAACCACCACAAACTACCACAACCACCACAAACCACCACAACCACCACAAACTCCCACAACTCCCTCGAACTGCCACAACCGCCACGAACTGCCACAACCACCACAAACTGCCACAACCACCACAAACTGCCACAAACCACCACAAAACCTGCCACAACCACCACAAACTGCCACAACCACCACAAACTGCCACATCCACCACCAACTACCAAAACCACCACAAACTACCACATCCACCACAAACTACCAGAACCACCACAAACAACCACAACCACCACAAACTGCCACAACCATCACAAACTGCCACATCCACCACAAACTGCCACATCCACCACCAACTATCAGAACCACCACAAACTACACAGAACCACTACAAACTACCACAACCCACCACAAACAACCACATCCACCACAAACTACAACAACCACCACAAACTACCACATCCACCACAAACTACCACATCCATCACAAACTACCACATCCATCACAAACTACCACATCCATCACAAACTACCACATCCATCACAAACTATCTGAACCACCACAGACTACCACAATCACCACAAACTACCACACAAACACCACAAAGCCCATCTTGGGCCCGACCTCGGAGCGTAAAGTAGGCTGCCAGGAATAAAGACCTAATTCACTGCTTCTCAGTTACCTCTGGACAGGCAATTTCTTCATTATTGATGGTTTGTGTTTCTTGTTTATTACTCCCTCGTAGCTCTAACTCGCTGTGTTAATTACAGGCCTCTTTTTAAGGCACAGTAATTTGTTCTGTAATCTGGTAATCACCATTCCCAGACATGTCTCACGTGGTACAGAACCAGACAATAATATCGTTCTACTCTTTTTGTCTGAACAAGTTATGGAAGCTCATATAACATTCGAAAGTTAATTCGGTTTCAAAGATTACTAGGTTTTGAAAGTAGCTGCTCATTCCAGCTTCTCCTACGTCTCCTCCTCTTTTCCACTTCATTCACGTAGCCTACATTTTCCTTGACAGTTCTTCATTCTTATTCCCTCCACATGGTCGAGCCGTCTCGGAGTCTTTCCCTTAATACATTCAATCACATCCACACCAATCATATCCACAGGAGTCACATCCACACCAGTCACACCCACACCAATCACACCTACACTAATCACATTCACACTAATCATATCCACACCAATCACACCCACACCAATCACACCCACACCAATCACATCCACACCAATCACACCCAGTCACAACTACACCAGTCACATCCACACCAATCATATCCACACCAATTACTTCCACGCCAGTTACGTCAACACCATTTACATCCACACTAATCATATCCACACCAATCAGATCCACACCAATCACACCCACACCAATCACGCCCTCACCAATCACACTCACACCAATCACATCTGCACAAGTTACATCCACGCCAGTTACATCCACATCAATTACATCCATACCAATTACATCCACGCCAGTTACATCCACACCAATTACATCCACACCAGTTACATCCACACCAATCACACCCACACCAATCACACCCACACCAATCACACCCACACCAATCACATCCACACCAATCACACCCACACCAATCACATCCACACCAATCACATCCACACCCATCACACCCACACCAATTACATCCACACCAATTACATCCACACCAATCACATCCACACCAATCACATCCACACCAATCACATCCACACCAATCACATCCACACCAATTACATTCACACCAATCACATCTACACCAATCACACCCACACCAATCACACCCACACCAATCACACCCACACCAATCACATTCACACCAATCACATCCACACCAGTCACAACCAAACCAGTCACATCCCACCAATCACATCCACACCAATCATTTCCATACCAATCACATCCACACCAATCACATCCACACCAATCACATCCACGCTAACACCACAGCGCCCCTTCACTTCCTCAGTTATCTGTCTGCCTCTCTACGTAACTGCACATTCTCCTCTCAGATCATTCATTTCCATTGCTTTCATCCTTGACATGTGTCACTACGACAAGATCCAGGCTTCATTTCCATCAGCACAAAGATCGCTTCTCAAGCATCTCTGGTGAAGACGACGGGGCTCTTAATTTTTTGAGACACCGCCTCCTTTTTTAATTTTTCTATATAATGATTCACCTGGAAAAAGTATTAGACCAATTCAATCAAGCTAACAGGTTTTGCGGTTTACTTGAGCCCACAAAACATGTATGAAAATTAGACAGATCCAGTGAAAAAAAAAAAAAAATGATCCCCGTCATTGTCTGGCTCATGATGGATAAGCAACAAGCATCCGCTCGCTTACACGTCAGTCCCCTTTAGGCTGTTGTAGACAATTTATTTAACTAAGGTAGAGATGCTTAGAGCGCTCCTTTAGCACCTGAAGTATGCCCCTGAAGTCTTTCCTACACACGTATTACACATTTACAAATCACACACCGTGGCACTGAGTTACGACCGAACTGTGATATGTTTACATCGACGGTGTGATAAATATGATACGTTGAGCAATTATCAGATCAATGAGGGAGAATTTGCATAAAAATTGTGCATGCATAGACCTGCCCCCCCCCCCACACACACACACTTTTAGGCCCTGTGTGTGATGTGCAAAACGAAGGGAAAGAGGGTGTTTTTGTGACTATGTGTGTGCGTGTGTGTGTGTGTGTGTGTGTGTGTGTGTGTGTGTGTGTGTGTGTGTGTGTGTGTGTGTAAGGGTTGTGGACAAAAAAGACTAGATATATTCTGGCCTTGGCCAACCCCTCACTTGATCCGGCGTCAGACTGGAAAAAAAAAATTCACCGCATGGATTCCTTCAGTGGCCATTACGGAAAAATAAATGGTAAACAGTCCATAAATTAAAGAACTCTGCCAATGAAAGAAGTATTGTTTAGTGGAAAGATACAGTAACTTCGGGGTGACTTGGAGCCTCGTCAGCTGTAAACAGAGACTGATTATAGGTGTGTATCTATAACCAGGTGAAGAATGATAGGGATTGGTGAGGAGGCAGAAGGTAGAGAACGGAGGGAGGGGGAAGGAGAGTGGGAAGCAGAGGAGTTAGGTAGGTAGGTAGGTAGGTAGAGAGAGAGAGAGAGCACAGAAGCAGCTATAGAGAAGACAGGGAAGGAGAGTTATAGCCTGGCAAATCTGACTGCCAAAGACAAACTGTTCCAAAAACTGTGTCGAAAGCTGTGATTTACATCGGGGGGAATTCTTTTACGGTGTGGTCTGGGGGAGGGGGGAGTTCCAAGCAGGAATTCATAAACAGACTGATGCATACAAAAACAGCCATTACCGTCCCTCATACTTTGTCAGCATGAGGTAAAGTTAATTCGGGTTACCACTCTCTCTTTCATTGCAGGTGCCTCTTAAAGATGGTAGTGGTTCATGCAGGGGTTTACTAGCTTGAGCAAAATGAAAAACACGTCCTCGGGTTGAAGGTTTAGCCCGACTGAAAGACACATGGAGGAAGAACCAGAAAGAGAAACAGAAAGGAAAGAGAGAGAGGGGGGGGGGGAGAGTGTACGTAAGTTTATATACATTTAAATAAAAGTATAAAAACCTGGATAAATATAAATATGCATTTATAAATAGATACATACATTCGTATATGAATATGTGCATATTTCTGTGAATGTATATCTATGAGTATCTCTCTATCTGTCTATATACACCCATCAACTTACATTTATGAATTTCTGAATACTTCACCTGTCTCTGTCGATCGATGTTTATATTTTTCTGTACCTATCTGTCTATCTCTCTGTGTATCAGTCTATCTATCTACATGTCTATCTTTATACTATATATTTATACATATACAATATATCCTACTTAACACTGCCAGTCTCTCTCTCTCTCTCTCTCTCTCTCTCTCTCTCTCTCTCGTCGGCCATTTTGAATGAGAAGAAAATTACAGGCGAAATGCAAGCCTGGCTTGGGTGTTGAGTGTCGGATGTACGAACACGGCTGGTGCCACTGACGCCAATCTGCACTTCACTAGAAAAGGCCATTTGGTTCGCCAATATGGTTTTTAGTATATTCGGGTTACTACCACACGACTTTATTATATTTAAGAAGGGTTTCTTCTTCGAAACAGGTTTTTTACACCTATGTCTAACACCTGTAGTTCGATAAATCTATCCAAAGCTGAATATAACAGTGAGGGTATAGCAAGAAGGAAATGAAAAGAACGTTCTGTAGTTCATTCACTTCAAGTTGGCTCAAATTTCATGTTTTTGCGTATTATTTCAAGTAGCTCAGTAGCCCAAGAAGACAATACTGCGTCACTACATGCATTCTGTAGTACTTCTTCGTGATTAGCATCATATTCTAGTGTTAATCTATTGTTATGACTCGGCATTGAAGGTGGAGGGATGGCAATTTTAGGCCAAGGTACAGTGGGTTGGAGGAAAAAGTAAAATCATAGGTGAAATATTATCCAGGGAATTTAACTGTAAAAAATCAGGCCTCGTTGCAGTTATGGTGAGTCGGGTTTTACAGCAGTATAAATATTCTCTTGGGGCTGTGTTTACTCGCTGTTTATATTATCCCTTCAGTCACGTGACAGATTTATACTGTATGCATTATTCCTGCTGTGTTCAGACGATTATTCTTAAGACTGACCTCTAGTGGTGAAGAGGTAAATAGAGGGTTCCATAAGTCTCTGCAGCTAAGTTTAATCGTTGAGAGAGAGAGAGAGAGAGAGAGAGAGAGAGAGTGAGTGAGGGTCTTTCACTGTGAAGCACTGGGTAGGGGCGAGTCACTTTCCCATTAATAGATAGTAGTGTTCCTGTGTCCTCAGTATCAGATAGATAATGATGTTAATGGGCCCTTTGACTCAGATAGTGGTGTTCCTGCGCCCTTAGAATCAGATAGATAGTGGTGTTAATGGGCCCTTAGGATCGGATAGATAGTGGTGTTCCTGCCCTTAGGATCAGATGCGCTTCCAAACCCACAAAATACGACTAGAACATGTATAAGAGAGAAGTGAGGTCATGTCAGGTGCGTACAGGTCACCCACAATACGTACACCCGAGGAAAGTTCCGCCTTATACACCTGCCTGCGAGTTCGTACCTTTATGCGTGAGACAACCACTAGTGAAGCAGTAGCCAGACACTCAAATGTCTGGCACCACTGTCTGGGAGGGGAGAGGTTAAGGAAGGAGGAAGGTTGGGGAAGCTAATAGTTCCTACCCCTCCCTCATCCATCTCCATCCTTCTCACAGTTACCAAATAGATGAAGGTTGGCCACTGCTTCGCTACCATTTGTCTCACGTTTACTATTTCGAAGTGGTGAGCGAGTGTATAACGCGGAACTTTCCTCGGGTGTACTGTACATCGCTAAGCAGTGTCCTGTCGCTCGCCTGTCCTGGTTTTCTCTCCGTGGATTTGACTCTCATCCTCATTGGTCACAGGAGCCTGGGAGCCTTAATGGAGTAGGTTTGTAATCCACCATCACCCCAACCTTACCTGGGGAAAAGGGACATGATGATGATGATGATGATGAGCATGGTGATGATTATCTCTTCACCACCAGATACTCGTGCCAAACGTTGGGGAATTAAAAAACAAAGTAGACTTTATTTATTGTTACATTGTTTTGTTTTAATTTATGTGTGGTAATAAATCCAGTTCTGTTTTCATAATGCAATTAGTGGAGCGAGTTCTGCATATTTGATGGAGGTATTTTATGTTGTGTGAATTAAACTGAATATTTATCCCTGTGGCAGTCCTCTCTCTCTCTCTCTCTCTCTCTCTCTCTCTCTCTCTGCAGCAGAGTGAGGGTTTATGTGGGTTCCGTCCAGAGCCTGACGTCATGATTTATAGCACCACTTTCAACCTTCCGACGACTTTGGTTTTGGATACTCTCTCTCTCTCTCTCTCTCTATTCAAAAGGGATCCAAGGACGGGGCTGTAATGGAGGTGGGGGGGGGGGCGAAAGGAGGTCTTAAGCGGGGTTTGAGAGGAGCAGGGCGAGAGAGAGTCAAGAGGAAAACCTAAAGGTGAAAGAGGACCAAGAGGGAGATTTCTAGGAGAGGAAGGGGGACCTTAAAGGGGGGGAAGGATGAGTGGGACCAAGAAATGGACTTAAATGGGAACTAAATGATGATTTATTAGGCAGAGTGAGTCGAGAGGAAGAGCTGAAGGAATGTGGGTGAGGGAAGGGAAGAATATCACTTCACGGGTTGGAGATAAAGAGAGTTCCTGGGATTGGTGCCTTATTAGGGATGAGAAGGGGACTTAAATGATGCCAAAAGAGGGACTAGAAGAAGACTTACGGGGACATATCAGAGGAGACGACAAAGGGGATAAAAGGGGACTCACAAGGAACTTAAGGGGTGCCAGGAAGGGGAGGTGAAGGGGTCTAAGAAGGGGACTTTCAAGGGGACATGAAGAAGAACTTAAATAGAGAGCGACGGTGCTTAAAAGGAGAATTAAAGATGGTGGGAGAGGGACGTGAAGGGGGTGAGAGGGCCTGAGAGGGCACTTACAGGGGCTGGCCAAGCGGAGCGGTAATATCTCAGGCCAACACCAAGCTACGCCCAGCAAACAAGCGGCCAGAATATCCTGATATAGGGTTAATGGAGTCCGGGCGGGGGGGGGGGGGAGTAGAGGTAAGGAGGGAGATGAGAGAGAGATGGAGGTAAGGAGGGTGATGAGAAAGGGGTAGAGGGTAAGTGGAGGAATGTAGGAAAGAGTGTAAAAATACAGTGGAGGAGGAGAGAGAAGGGTGGAAGTAAGAAGGGAGGGAAGGAGAGGCAAGGGAGGGTAAGGAATTGAGGAGGAGTCAAGAGAGGATCGGAAAGATGAAAGGTAAAGGCCTGGGGGGGGGGAAGGAGAGAGACAGGAGGGGAGAGGAGGGAAGATCTTGAGAAGGGAAAGGAGGGGAGAGAAGGGAGGGGAGGGGAGGAGACAGAAGGGAAGCGAGTGGAGAGGAAGGAATGTGATAGAAGGAAGGTAAATGACGGGGTGGGAAGAGAGAGGGAAGGGAGAAGACTGGATAGGAGAGTTGGAGACGGGGGAAAAAAGAAAGTGAGTGAGAAGCGATGACAGGAAGTGAGAAGGGAATGGTGGGGATTAGAAGGGAGAGGAGGGAAGAAGAAGGGAGGTGAAAAATAAGGGAGAAATTGGGGCCAAAAGGAAAGGAAGACAGGTGGGAGAAGGCGAGAGGGTTTCGGAAGGGTTGAGAAAGAAATGTGAGAGGGCAAAAGTCGAGAGGAAAGCGAGGTAGAAAAGAGGAGTGGAGAAGAATAGGAAGAACTAGAGAAAGAAGGTGCAAAAAGGATGAAATAGGGCGAATAAAAGTTGAGGAATGGAAAAGACAGAGGGAAAGATTACGTTAGGGTATATAACAGGAAGTATATGGGTGCTCAAGATTCAAGAAGAGGGGGCGAGGAGGAGTGAAAGAGATGGAAGAAATAGATGGAATTGAGCCTGTGAAAGTTTACACCTGCGGGCTGGTTAGAACATAGTTCAGACATAATGCCACTTGGGAGTGGTGCTGCTTTCCCTTGCCTTTAATGTCAGGACTGAGTGGCGTAGCCCACGGGTTCTACGCTCCTAATGGAACGAGAAAAGGGGTTGGATGAAGATGATGATCGTTGGTGGTGGTAGTGGTGGCTGTGGTTGTTGTTGTTGTTATTTACTCTGTTTACGGTCGTCCTATATTATATTAATCTTTCCTCTGATGGTTTTCACACCTATTTCGAAGTCTGTTTAAAAAAAAATCTAATTTCGTCCTTTCCATTCTACATTCACGTTCTCGAATATGTGTACGCAACGGTAACCCCCATTTCGTATTCGCCTTTTTAAACATATATATTATTAATAATTGTCCTTCAGTTTTGTTTTTGTTTCTTATTGATATTCCTTTACTCATTTTTTCTTAGTATTTCCCACCCTTTGATATAATCCGTTATTATAGATTTTATGCTTTGCATTTTGCCAAACATTTTCTCTCTCATTATTTTTGCATGTTTCTTCCTGCTAATTCGCCCTTTTTTCTTTTTCCCTGTGTGGTTTTGCATACATTATTGAAGTTTGTTGTTTTTGCTCACATTACTGTGTGTGTGTGTGTGTGTGTGTGTGTGTGTGTGTGAGAGAGAGAGAGAGAGAGAGAGAGAGAGAGAAAGAGAGAGAGCGAGATTTACAACTAACCTGCAACAGGTCCCATGAACTCTCCCCCACATTTTCTCCTTCCCTCCCCCGCACATCCTCCCTTGTTCACCTATTTCCGCCTAACACACCCTCTTTCTTCCCTCCCCTTCCCCATCGCCATACTAACCCCTTCTCCGTCCATTCCTCTCTTTATATCTTTTATATCTCCTGCACTCTCAACTCCATCCCCCCCTTCCTCCTCCTCCTCATCATCATCATCATCATCACCATCATCATCATCATCATCATCATCATCATCATCATCATCATCATCATCTGGCATCCTTTAAATCAGACACGCACTCTCCCCTCCCACTCTAATTCATCAAGTCTTCCATCTTCCCCTCACCCCCACCCCCCATTTTCTATCCTCTCCTGCCCACAGTGTAATCTAGCAGTCTCTCTCTCTCTAATTATCTTCCATCTTCTGTCTCCTCCCCCTGTCTGTCTTCCCTTCTCTATCCCCTCATTGCCTCTCCCTCTTATATTCCTCCTATCCATTCCAAGTCTCCCTTGCATCCCTTATCCTCCCCCATTCTCCTATCAGCTCTTCCCTCTATTCCCTATCCATCCCTCCCTTCCACTCCCCAATCCCTCTGCTCACCACCCTTACCTGCCACACCCTTTCCTGGCCCATTTCGTTATCATCCAGTCTTCCATCCCTCTTCCTTTCCTGTTCCATCTGTCCTCCTTTCCATTTCCTTTTTTCCATCCGTCTTCCATCTCTCACTCATCCCTTTTCCATTCCTCTGCTTTCCCTCTTACCTTCAGTTCCCTATCTACCCCCCCCCTTCCTCCCTCCCACCCTCTCCCCATTCCCCATTCCCTCTGCCGACCTCCCCCCCCCTGATCCGCCACACCCTCTCCATCCCACTCCACCCCATCCAATCTTCCAAATCACCCTCCCGTCCCATCAACTAGACTACCATCCTATTCGCTCGTTCGTCATGCAGTTTTGCTCCCCCCTCCCTCCACCCCCCCCAAAAAAAAAGGAAAAAATCACCCTCATTTAGCTTTCCTTCATATTTTGAACATTTTTTTTCCTTACCTTTTTACACTAGTGGCCGTAGCACTATTTTCCTCCGTCCAAGAGAATCCCTCATCAGGCCAAACTGTTATATTTTGCAGTCGCTCGTCACATAGGTTTACGAAAATACTTTACATTTAACTTTCGCTTCCCTTATTTTGTCATTTTTCTCTATCTTTATTTGACACCCGAGTGGCAGTATCCCATTTTCCTTCGTCTCGTAGAATCTTCCATCAGGTCAAACTGTTGTAATGACCACTTTTTTGTAATACAGCTTTAGCAAAAATTATGACAGTAATGGACGGATGGAGCAGGTGCAGGTGCAGAAAGAATACTCAGTAGGCGGTGGTTTCTTGAGTTACTGAACTGAGTGATACAGGTGTGTGTGTGTGTGTGTGTGTGTGTGTGTGTGTGTGTGTGTGTGTGTGTGTGTGTGCCTCTATATGATTTTATTCAAATTAGGAAGCTTGAGAAAATGGCAGCAACTTAAGGGTGGGCCAGATTTCGCTGAGCCTGTAAAATTCTGATCTATCCACAGCACAGTTCCTAACAGCTAGACTATGCATTGCTATAACTACATCATACAACTAGCACTACGTTAAGGCATAAACATTGCAATATCCATGGCATTCAGCTTTACTACCCTCTGCTAGGCGACGGTTTCTTGATGCTATTTTTTCTGCCTCTAGGGTACATGATTTTATTCAAATTAGGAAGCATATTTCGTAATGGTGCGAAGGAAGAGAGAGAGAGAGAGAGAGAGAGAGAGAGAGAGAGAGAGTGTGTGTGTGTGTGTGTATTTGTGTGTGTGTGTGTGTGTGTGTGTGTGTGTGTGTGTGTGAAGAAAATTAATAAAACAGTTTTAATTCGACTTGAGCCTAATTTACATCAGTCCAGGGGTTGATCTATTGTTACTGAGAATAACAAATCAAAGGCCAAGGGCAGAGGTGACCTAGTAGTTTCGACTTAAGCAGTTCATGTTCGATTTAGACCAAACTAGGTGGAAGGGTTGAGTGTAATGCAGGAATGAAGGGTTCAGAGAACAGTCAGTCAGATGTCAAGATCACAGGGCAAGAAGTCAAAGTTTGATCTTATGTCTGTGTGAACAAAATGACTATATCAGTATTTATCTGATTTCGACAAATGGTTGACCTGTTGTTATTAAGATCAATGGGTCACTATATCCAGTCTCTCTCTCTCTCTCTCTCTCTCTCTCACTTTCATCTTCCACATCATCATCCCTATCTGGTCACTGTCTTCTTTGATGCCAAGCGATGATTAAAACTTGAATGGCTTTTAGTAATGCCCTCCTCCTCCTCCTCCTCTATCAAGGCAGGTAAGCCTCATCACATGGAGAGCTTTCCTCTCTCCTCACTCGTCCATCTCCTTCAGTTGCAAGAAGACTCCTCCATTACCTCCCTCTTTCTCCATCCCTCCAGCTCCTCGTCCTTCCTCTTCTCTCCCATCCTTCCCTTTTCTCTCTTTGCCACTCCCTCTGTCCTTCCCTCTTTCCCTCCTTTTCTCTCACATCTTCCTTTCTTCCCTCTTCCCTCCGCATTCCACCTCTCTCTTTCTCTCAGATATAAACCCATTCAGGTCCCGTTCGGCTGGAGTGCCGTAAATGGTTCTTATTTTACAGGATGCCATTTACCTTGTCACTGTGTGTAGCCATTTGAAAGTAGCACCAAAGCCACTGGGTAGATGATGGGCGACCCCATTTACCAAATATCAATAATAATAATAACAACAACAAGAACAATAATAATAATAATAATAATAATAATAATATTATTATTATTATTATTATTATTATTATTATTATTATTATTATTATTATTTTGCAGTATCATCATCATCATCATCATTATCATCATCATCATTTTCATCATCATCATCATCATCATCATCGTCATCATCTCACCTCTATTTCGCAACAGGAGGCTTGAGGTACGGTATAAAAGGGAAAGAAAACAGAAAAAAGGTGGTGGTAAAAAAACTGCCCAACAGCAAACTTAGTGAAATGGGCCACACACTCATTCATTTGCCATTCAAGCTTTCGTAATCCTGGCTCCATTTCACAGGTACAGCATTCCACACTTAACATTATAATTACCTGTTGGAGGAAGTCAGTCTGATCTTAGTTAATTAAAAAATAATGTCAAGCCCTTACCGTACAACATTCCACACGTACCTTTATAATTACCGGTTGGAGGAAGTCAGTCAGATCTTAGTTAATTAAAAAATAATGTCAAGCACTTACCATGCGCTGTTCCATACAGAACTTATCCAACCAGCTGGATCTCTTGTCAGTTCTCGTCAGCTTCCATACCTCTTTCTTACACACTTATTAACCATGCATATCCACCTTCTTCTTGGCCTACCACGCCTCCTCACATCTTCAGACAGACTCGCGTATACTCTTTTTGTTCTCCCCCTGTGACCGTATACAGTAAGCACACCGTCTAAGGTTACCTTGCGCACTGACTGTCTTATGCTATATCTTTTCACGAATCATTTTTCCTATCCTGTCCACTCATCTCACTCCACACACGTCTCTTAAGACCCCCACCTCCACCGTTCTAACTCTTTTTGTTTTCATGGCACACCAGGGGCCTCACACCCGTATGTTTGTTTGGGTAATAATATTCCTTCTTGTATTTCTCTTCTAGCTGCAGTGTTTAGAATTTTGTTTCGTAATAAGGCCTTCATAGTACAGTCCATTTTGTTTCGTAATAAAGCCTTCATAGTACGGTCCACTTTCCTTCCATATGACACGCTACTCTCCATTTACCTTGCACTTTTACATCTTGTAAATCACTGCATTCAGATACTTAAATTCCTCGTATAAATTCAGGTCTCTTCCCATTCAGTAGAACATCACACCAGGAGCCATCTTCTCTTTCAATACACATCACTTTGCTCATACATACATTACGTTTATTATTATTACTATTACTGTTACTATTATTATTATTATTATTATTATTATTATTGTTGTTGTTGTTGTTGTTGTTGTTGTTATTGTTAATAGTATTATTATTATGTATTCCTTGAAGTCCTGCTATATTCACTCATGGAGCCGATTCCAACCCTTGAACTTAGGGCTCCCATGAGGGTGTGATGGTTCACTTGATGGATAACGTCTTTCTCAATATAGGGGCAGTTCCTAGCAGGACGATCTTCTGCAACTCGTTTACCTTGATGTTTCCGGGGACTTTGCTGGTATATTTTTCCACACATCCTTTCACTTCTATCTCCAGGTCTTTGTATCTGGAGAGCTTTTCAATTGTTTTTAGGGAGGTGTTACTTTCGTTGGGGACGGACATATCGATGAGCACACACGTTCTTTCTTTTCTGTCTTTCACAACTATGTCGGGCCAGTTGGTTTTGATTTCTTTATCCGTCTGGATTGGCATGTTCCATAGTTTAGTAGCTTCTGCGTTTTCTGTAACACTTGATGGTCCATGTTCTTAGTAATTGTCTTTGATGTTATAGTGCTTACAGATTGCCTAGTGGAGGTATGCTGCTGCTTTGTTGTGCCTTTGTATGTATTCTGTTTTGGCCAATTCTGAGCAGCCAGAGATTAGATGGTCTATTGTCTCTTGGTGTTTGTTGCATATCATGCACATCGGACTGGTGGCGTGTTTCAAGATCTTGTTCCGGTAATACAGTAATTAGTTGTAATGCACTGGTCTTGAGCTGCGATGATAAACCCTTCCGTTTCCGATTTTAGGCCTGCTGTTTTTAGCCATCGGTTTGTTTGGGCTTGGTCCACGTCTCTGTCACTGACTCGTTTCGGGTACTGCCCGTGTAGAGGTTTTTCTTCCCATTTACTCTTTAAGTGTTCTAGTGCTTGGTGTTTAGCTTTCAGTTTTATTCTTCGAGCAAAGCTGGTGGCTTGCTCATTTTCCATGATTTGGAACTCTGGTTTATTGAGCTTTCTTCTGAATTTGACAGCTTCATGGTGTACTGATGTTGTTTTCTTTGCTCGTTTATGGTCTCTCGCAATCATAAAAAGACTGTCCTCTTTGGTCTTGAGGTACATGCCAAGACCGATCGTGGTTGTTTTGTACGTTGTCTCAATTTGGGTAAGACCCCTTCCCTCAGATGTTCTTGGGAGGTAAAGCCTATCCACGTCCGCTTTAGGATGGTGCATTTTTTCAATTGTCAGCAGTGTTCTTGTTTTTTGGTCAAGTTTCTTTAGTTCTTCCATTTTCCAGTCGATGGTGTTGAAGCTGTTGGTGACGACTGGGATTGCAAGGGTGTTCATTGCTTCTGTTCTGTTGGTGGCATTGAGTTCTGACTTAAGCACCAGTCGTATGTGTCTGTAGTACTCTTTTCGTATTTTCTCTTTCATCTTAGCTTGCTGAATTCCATCTCCTTCATTCACACCAAGGTATTTGTATGTGCCCTCTTCTTCTAGATCTTGGATGATGGTATCTATATCAAACTCGATGTTTTCAGCATTTCTTAATTTGCCTCTTCTGTAGGAAGCTTTGGCCCTTTTGTCAAGACCGAACTCCATTCCAATGTCATCACTAAAGCCTTTAACGATGGTGAGTAGGCCTTACTGTTCTTCGTCGTTTTTGGCATAGGTTTTCAGGTCATCAGTGTAGACCAGGTGGTTGATGATAGTGTTGCCTGTCTTGTAACCATAGCCGCTGTTGTTCAGAAGAGAGGATAGTGGAGCAAGAGCAATTTGGAAGAGAGGAGGTGAGAGAGAGTCCTCCTGCAAGGTTCCGCTATTGATTTTGATCTGTCTGGATGTTAGAGTTCCCTCGTTGTGGTTGAGTTTGAGGGTTGTCTTCCAATTTCGTCATATTGGTTCTGATGAAGGCTGTCATAATCGGTGAGGTGTTGTAGATTTCAAGGCATTTTATTATCCAGCTGTGGAGAACAGAGTCGAATGTCCTCTTGTAGTCAACCCAAGCTGGTGTGAGGTTCTTTTATCTGGTTTTGGTCTCCTCCAATATGGCTTTGTTTATGAGCAGCTGGTCTTTGCATCCAGCACTCCCTTTTCTACAGCTTTTTTGTTCCCCTGGGGGTAGGTTGTTATCCACCAGGTGCTTGTAGGTTTTGGCTGTTAATATGGATGTTAAAATCTTACACATTGTAGGGAGACATATAAATGTGTCTAGTTATTATTATTATTATTATTATTATTATTATTATTATTATTATTATTATTATTATTATTATTATATTAATATTATCATTATTATTATTATTATTATTATTATTATTATTATTATTATTCCTATTATTATTAATACTTCCCACATCTCTATAGGAAGGGGATATGGTATAGAGATGTGAGGGATGGGTTGGGCATGGTGGTTGGGTGGGAGTGAGAGTTGAGTGTGTGGTGTGAATGAGTGTGGAAGGGTTGGCTGAAGCATGTGGTGAGGCAGGGAGAGATGGGGTGGGGATGACGAGTGACTGAGAGAAGGGTGTGGGGCGAAGCGTCAGGGTGAGGTAATATATGTGTTGTATCAGACCTGACAGCCTCCTTTCCTCGCTACTCACTCGTACACCTCGCTGCACACTCACTATTCTGCCCTCTTTACACACACACACACACACACACACACACACACACACACACACACACACCAAGGGTAGGAGGAGAGAGCTGTCGTGCTCTGATTAGACTACTTGCCACTCTTTTACATTGATTCGTCAGTCGCACGTTTAGTGTTGTTGCTTTGGGTCCAGGCTCCTTGAAACGTGAACCCAATGGACTGCAGGCTAATGTTCCCCCTCCTGCAGTCTACCATCCTCAGTTCGGGTAATAAGGACGGAGCTTAGAGACGTATTTACATTACCAAGCAAGTTTATTAGTGCAAACCACGTGAAGGTGTCCCTCTTCACCACCAGCCAGATGCTAAAACATAGATAAGAGAGTTAATTTTTCTCCTCTGATGAGATGAACCTTGATTATAGGTTTTAATTTCATGCGCCCACACCCACGAATATTGACACCATGATCTCGAAATGCATTTACTCATTCACTACCAGGACGGATTTACTTATTTAATCCTTTCAGTTCGATGAGGTGTGTGTGTGTGTGTGTGTGTGTGTGTGTGTGTGTGTGTGTGTGTGTGTGTGTGTGTGTGTTTATTTTAACCAGGTCATCAACACGCAGTTTTACACAGCTTACGAAAGATGTCTAGTTTGAAAAGTGTAAAGAAACCACTGTCAAACCAATCTAGCTCGGACGGTCTCTCCTGGGCTGAATAAAATAGTCTGGGAGGCACAAGAAAAAAATACAAATGAGAAACTACACTTTGTTCACCTTGGCCCAGACTTTCGTCCTTATTGGCAGTAAAAAGACAATGCTACAGCTCTACCTTCTTTCCATAGTACATGTACTTCTTCGTGACTAGCATCATATTCTAGTGTTAAAATATTGTTATAACTCAGGATTCAAGGCTGACAGATTGCAATTTTCGGCCAGGTTGGAGTAAAAAGAGTATAGTTGTAAGGGGATAATTGTGGTTACCAAACACGTGATTTTATGCAGCACAGGAAAGTTACTACCGTGGCAAAGACGTTAATGAAGGCTACATCTAATTCCTGTTGCTCAAAGGGTCCTTTGTTTTATGTGTCCGACTCTGGGCATAAGCTTCACAGTCTGTTTCCAAGGCCCAGCAATCCTCCTACATACCATACACCTCCACATGCCACTACTTCGGCGCTAACACCCACCCTCCATATTGAATAAATGCTACGGCTGTCCTAAGCTAAATAAAATCCCTTGGTACTAGTAAGAATAAATGAAAAGGGTGGTTGTATTGAAAGGCTTATTCAGTTAACTGCAGTGATGTTTTATTATTATTATTATTATTATTATTATTATTATTATTATTACCGCTACCGCTAGGAAGCTTTATGCCAAATGGAAGAGGCCTCTCGTAGGGAAGGGGTTCATGGAGACTGTTTCTTATCGCTTCAGCGTTAGGGATTTTCACCTCAGTTGAATGAAATCGTCTGGATATAGCAAGAATAATATGATAGCACGTCCTGGAGTTGAAGGAGTAAACAAATGTCTCCACTGAACTTTTCGCTGCTTTGGACATACAGAATCGCATTGTATACACTTATTTATTTATTAAAATTTTTGAACACCTCATCCTCGGTGATTTAATCTGCACAATACACTTACTCTTCTCTTGTATGTTACTGATGCAAATTATTTCAATATTAAGACAAATTAGAACATGAAAAACAAATATGACGTAATACGCACAAGTCGCCAAGTGAAATATGTTCAGAAATCTCTTATGTCACCTTAAATACGAAGTTCTGAATCACCCTAACGTTTCAGTGCAAGGACGCTTTTCTTTTCTTTTATTTTTTCCCTTAAATCTTTCTGTGTAAGCTTTTCCGCCAATGGGTAATACTGTTTGTGGCAGATAGAGGCGGCCGCCATCCAGTGACTCCATTTAATGCTGCCTTGAGGTGACTCTCCTAGTACGTGACTAGCCATACGGTTTTCCTACGACGTTGGGTGGTAACCATAGCACTAACTTGATTGTTATAAAAATGATGATGATGATGTTCATGATGATGATTACCTACGCTCTAAAAGCTACTATGCTCTCTCTCTCTCTCTCTCTCTCTCTCTCTCTCTCTCTCTCTCTCTCTCTCTCTCTGTTGAGTTGAGGAGTGGTGATGCTTAGTGAAGAACGGGTGGTGCTGGGTGAAAAAAGGGATGGGGCTGAGTTAAGAAGGGATGGCGCTGAGTTACGACGGGATGGGGCTGAGTGAAGAAGGGATGGGGTTGAGTGAAGAAGGGATGGGGCTGAGTGAAGAAGGGATGGGGCTGAGTTAAGAAGGGATGGCGCTGAGTTAAGAAGGGATGGGGTTGATTGAAGAAGGGATGGGGTTGAGTTAAGAAGGGATGGGGCTGGGTGAAGAAGGGATGGGGCTGAGTTAAGAAGGGATGGGGTTGAGTGAAGAAGGGATGGGGTTGAGTGAAGAAGGGATGGGGCTGAGTTAAGAAGGATGGGGCTGAGTTAAGAAGGGATGGGGCTGAGTTAAGAAGGGATGACGCTGAGTGACGGGTCGAGGGTGAAGCTTTAGGGTGAGGTAATATACTCGTATGGCTGACCTATTCGTACGCGTTTGACCTGTTTGTATTTGCACTACACAGTTATATTCACTGTATTTTAGGTAATATTTGCCATATTCTGATAGTCTGTTTGCCTCTTGATGCGGCTGCCTGAATCCTTGACAGACAGACAAACAGACAGCCAGACAAACGAAAATATATATATATATATATATATATATATATATATATATATATATATATATATATATATATATATATATATATATATATATATATATATATATATATATCCATCCAACCATCATCCATTCCCACGTTGCCCCATGAGGAGCGTAGAAGCCCGGGGCTAGGCAATTTGGTCCTGACATTTAAGATGAGAGTGACCAGCCTCACTCATCCGTGAATGGCACTACGTGAGCAATAACCCCAACCACCCCTTGGATATAAACCTTCACCGGCTCAATCCGATTGGAGCGATGTAAATACCCTCTAAACCACCAGGCGCCATAATTTGGTTATATGATTACCACCCAGCATAGTAAATGGTTTCCTGGTGTACAGGAAACCATTAGGCTTGTCACTCAGTGCAGTCACCCATAGGCAGAAGGAAGAGGAAAGAATGAAGAAAGACAAAAGAGGGAGTGTAAAGTCACCCGTACGCAGAAGGACGAGGAAAGAATGAAGTAAAGAAAGACAGAAGAGGAAGGAAGGAATGGAGGGAGGAGAGGAAAATCAGACACCCAAGAGCAGCACTACATCGAGTGAGTGGATGGTGAGCTAAGAGAATCAGCGGAGGTAGTAGGAAAACCTAATACAACCAAAGCCAAGAAATATTCAGAAAAGACACTCGAGCTTATGAAAAAACGAAAGGAAATGAAAGTAAAGACAAAGAAAGGAGAAATTGAACGAGCGGAATTAAATAAGCTTATCAACAA
>NC_136954.1:7009896-7032396 GCF_032717465.1 Coenobita brevimanus
CACCACTTCCAGAAGACAATTTTGGAAATTCAAGAAGTTTTAAACTTCCTTTGGTGGAAACGAGAATAGGGAGTCGGTCGACTTTGTCCTTCCCGATGAGGTCAGGGATCAGTTTTCCATCCCAGTGGACAACCAGCCTGTCCTCTGGAGAGAATTCTGCCATGATGCTCTGAAATGTCTCCCTCCGTTGCTTCATGCGATGCCGACATATGCTGCTGCAGTTCAAAGCGAGGTCTTCAATGTCATGCCCCTGACTTCGAGCAGCCTCCCCCACAATCATGACTGCAGCTCTGTCTGAGACCATGTTCCTGTCGAGGGCAGCAGATAAGGATGCTGTCATGACCTCCTTCCTTCCACGCTTTGGAGGAGGCGGTGTTGCAAAGCTTTGACCAGCCACGGGCTCATCTCCAGAATCTTCTGTTCCAGAGCTACTGCTACTCACCAACCAGACTTTCTCTTGGAGCTCAGCTGCTTGACTGGCTGCAACCTCCCGGCACTTCTGTTCGAGGGCAACTTTTTCCTCCTTCTTCTTTTCCTTCTTATGTAGGACTGTGTCGAGAGACGTCATACAGCCACGTCGACCTTTCTCTCGTTGGGCTTGCAGAAACCTTCTGTCTTCTTTCATCTTCATAATTGTAAGTGCGTTGGCGTGAGTGACATCAAAAAGATCGTCCAGTGTATCCTTGAACGCGGCTTCGTTTGCCTGCTATGTTGCCGTATTCCGATTGGCGTTCTTCTTCAATCGCTGCCAGCGGGTGAACAGGGCTTCAAGCTTCTTGATTTCGTCCTGGCGGTGACGTGTCGGAATCCGGGCACGCTTCCAAAAATCTTCCACCTTTTCCACCACTGAGTTGGATGCTGAACTGGTCACCTGCTTCTTTTCAAGATGAAGGTACAAGAAGTGCCCAAGAACTTGTCAGTTCGAGGAGAGCTTTGATCCCAGGATGTCCTCCTCGATTGTCCCGAGCAAATACACTTTTTTTCGGCATTTGAAGCTTGCCATCTGTGGATAGAAAAAGGAAAAACTAGTATGGACACTGTGTCTGTCACACTGTCACACTGTGTCTGTCACATTGTACTGTGTTTGTCACACTTTACCGTGTCTGTCATACACTACTGTGTCTGTCATACTGTACCGTGTCTGTCATACTGTACTGTGTCTGTCACACTGTACCGTGTCTGTCACACTGTACCGTGTCTGTCACACTGTACTGTTTGTCACACTGTACCGTGTCTGCCATCTGTGGATAGAACAAGGAAAAAATAGTATGGACACTGGACAGTATTGCAATCGTAGCTGATGAGCCATCACCAGAGGAGGGAAACTTTAATGTCATTGAGCAACCTATAAATATTAACCGATTTCAATAATATTTTATGTGGTGTATTTGTGGACCAAATGGAAACATTTGACGGGGTCAGGCAATACTTTGTCATGATTTTAATTTTTACCGTTTGCCTAAAGACCACCCTAATATATATATATATATATATATATATATATATATATATATATATATATATATATATATATATATATATATATATATATATATATTAGTGCTGCCTACTTCTTCCTTAGCCTTTATCATTCTTTCTCTGTCCCTGCCCCCCTCTTTTCATATTTCTCCCATCTTTCCTGTCACTTGATATTGTTTTTCTTTACAGGTGGCTTTACATTAAGTGACAATCCAAATGGTTTCCTGTAAGCCAAGAAACCATTTGCAACGCTGGGTGGTAACCATATAACCAAACCATACGTGCTCCCTGCCTGTCAGCAAATGGGTTGTTGGAGGGTTAGTGCCCCTCCCCGTAAAACAAATAACTCAAAGTCAATGGCCACCCGTTCCGGGATTATGACGTCTGGCAGTAGATAGATAGTATATATAGATAGATAGATAGATAGATAGAGGACAGTTGTTTGGATATATAGATAAATACATAGACATAGATAGATGCACAGAGATATATAGAAAGATAAACAGATAGATATATACTGTACTTAGTGCGTACAGGGATTGGGTATGCTCAAGGGCTCCTAAGCACGGTGCTACTTCATTAAGACCCAGTCACGCGGCACCTACAGGAGTCTGAGGCAACAGAGGCTGGATCACTGCTTAGGCAGTCCGGAGTAGCCTTTAACAGTGTCTTATGTACTGTGATATGTAATAAATAATTAAATAAAGAAAAATAAATAAGTAATAATCGATGATATTTTCTCCACTGCAAGAACCGAACAAACTTCATGCCGTTTTAATGTTAGTGGTTATGTCGGTGCTGTCATGTGTCAGTGCTGTAATGTTAGTGCTGTCATGCTAAGTCGTATACTTTGTCAGTGTTGTCGTGGATGATGTTAGTGTCATTCATTTCATGGTCATTGATGTCGTGTGACTGCTGTCATGTCGTGTCACTGCTGTCATGTCAATGTCAGTGATGTCGTGTCACTGCTGTCATGTCAATGTCAGTGATGTCGTGTCACTGCTGTCATGTCAATGTCAGTGATGTCGTGTCACTGCTGTCATGTCAATGTCAGTGATGTCGTGTCACTGCTGTCATGCTAAATCATCATCTCGTGCATTGTGTCAGTACTGCTGTGTTTCATGTTAGTGCCATGTCATGTCATGTCAGTGTCAGTGATGTCGTGTCAGTGCTGTCATGTCGTGTCACTGCTGTCATGCTAAATCATCATCTCGTACATTGTGTCAGTACTGTTGTGTTTCATGTTAGTGTCATGTCACTTCAATATCAGTGATGTAATGCCGATGCCATCTTCATACATCATGTTACAAAGGCTATCATGTTATGTCACTTCATGCCATATCAGTGTTGTCTTTAGTACGGTAATTTCATGCGTGTCATGTCATTAGTCATGTCACAACATTTCGTATATGTTGCTTCTGTGACCATGTCAGGTAAAAAATTTAACATGTCATGTCATGCTATGACATGTCATTAATTTTGCCGCTTCAGTGCTATCGTCACGTAATGTTAGTGCTGTCATGTCATGTCATGTCATATTAATGGTTATGTTGTGTTATCTTATGTCAGTGCTGTTTTGTCATGCCATGTCATGTCAATTCAGCCTTGCCACGCAATATCAGTGCTGTAGTCATGTCATGTATGTCGTGGCAGTGCTGTCATGTTATGTCACAGCAGTACTTTCTTGTCATCAACACTTGTCAGTGTTGTCATGTAATCCGTCATGATAGTATTGTCATGTCATGTTATAAGCCATGCCATGTCATGTCATATATGTCAAGCCAGTGCTGTCATGTCAAAATATGTCAGTTGTTGCCATGTCAGTCCTGTCATGTCATCTCATGCCAGTGTTGTCTTACGTCTTGTCAGTCGTGTCATGTCATCTCATGGAAGTGTTGTCTTATGCCATGTCAGTCCTGTCATGTCATCTCATGGAAGTGTTGTCTTATGCCATGTCAGTCCTGTCCTGTCATCTCATGCTAGTGTTGTCTTATGCCATGTCAATCCTCTCATGTCATCTCATGCCCGTGTTGTCTTACGTCATGTCAGTCCTGTCATATCGTCTCATGTCAGTGTTATCTTATGCCATGTCAGTCTTGTCCTGTCATGTGTCCTGGTAAGTCATATCAGTGCTGTAATGTCATGTACATCATGTCAGTGCTGTCATGTCTTGTACTCACATGTCAAGTCAGTGCTGATATGTAATGTCGTTTCACTATATCATCGTGTCATGACATATTGCAGGCATGTTAATGTTGTACTGTAACACCATGCCATTGCTGTCATTCGCTTTCATGTCAGTGCTACCTGGACGAGTCATGCTCTAATCCTGTCATGTCATTTTTTCATCTCATGTATGACGTGTGTCCTATTATGAGTTTTTAAAATGTTATGCAATGTCATCTCGTATGGTATATCAGTGCTGCCATGTCATGTCACGTCATCTCGTATGTTATATCAGTGCTGCCATTTCATTTCAAATTATGTTAACCAGTTATGTCATGTTATAACTGTCGTCACGTTAAATTAGCATTCTTTTCGTGTCACCCTTGTTATGTCATATCAGTTCAGTCATCTCATCTTAGCATGCCAGTCAGTCAGAAGTCGTCCAGATTTCAAATAATAATTTCAAACACAATAACTGGACCTACGTTTACGTGTTTTGCTTTCTGACTAGTCGAGAGATACTCCCTCCCTCCAACAAAGTTCTTTTCTTCTAAGCCTTGCCTTGTCGAGGGCGGCGAGATGAACTTGAAACTGTTCTTTGATTTCTCTAGCGGTCGTTCAGCATCGGCCTGGTGGATACGGATAGCTTTTGAGTGGTATTATATATCAACCGTAAAGCTGGTGTTAAAGCTACTTCCCCACAGCTAAGCCTCCCTCCCAGCCCAGCGCCCTCCCTTGTGTGTGTTAGGCATTAACCAGCATGCTTGTGTAGCTGTGCGTATTTTCGTCTCGGATAACAGTCTTTCACTATACTTTCCAGTCTTCACTTCATGGTTTCTGAGTGCCACCTTCTCTGTTTGCTTCTGTTTGTACGTCTTTGGGGTTGCCGGTTGAGTGCCCGTTCTTTCGGAGTTGCGTTGCGTTACAGTGACAAGTGATAATGTGTGTAGTGACAAATTATTTACTTTTTACCTGTTCTGTGCAGATTTTTACGCTACCGGATTACAATAAAAAGTTCCATATCTATTAACGTATAAGCAACGCAGACCTCAGCTAACGGATTATATCTAACCGTGCAGCGATTTACCCGTAACCTAAATCTACTGAGATCTTTATCATGTCAGCTCCTCAAGTAATGGAGGTCTATGGAAAGGCTTCGGCGTTAGTCTTTCGCAGTGAAGCGACATGCGTTAACTTCAAGACACTGTGTTTGGTGCTGGTGCTTGTGATTCTGTGTAGTGCATATTTCTGCCCACAAATAATGCAGTGAACAGTGTAGTAGACAAGAAATGCTGAGGGCAGTTTATAGTGGAGAGTTTTGACGGACAGTTGGTATGGTGGACAGTAGGTATGGTGGACAGTTGGTATGGTGGACAGTTGGTGTGGTGGACAGTTGGTGTGGTGGACAGTTGGTGTGGCGGACAGTTGGTGTTGTGGACAGTTAGTTGGTGTGGTGGACAGTTAGTTGGTGTGGTGGACAGTTAGTTGGTGTGGTGGACAGTTAGTTGGTATTGTGGACATTTAGTTGGTATGGTGGACAGTTGGTGCGATGGACAGTTGGTATGGTGGACAGTTGGTATGGTGGACAGTTGGTGTGATGGACAATTGGTGTGAAGGACAGTTGGTGTGGTGGACAGTTGGTGTGGTGGACAGTTGGTGTGATGGACAGTTGGTGTGATGGACAGTTGGTGTGGTGGACAGTTGGTGTGGTGGACAGTTGGTGTGGTGGACAATTGGTGTGGTGGACAATTGGTCTGGTGGACAATGGGAGAAGCGGACAATTAAAACCTTGGACAAACATTACAGTGGACAGATGTGATAAATTATATGGAACAAATACAGTATGTTCAGTAAACCGAGGATGCAGTGTGATGTATATACAGTAGATGGGATATAAAATGAATACAGTGGAGAAAAGGGATGATGTGATGGACAACCAGCCTCCAGGTGGATGGTGTGGGCTGGGCCAGGTGGTCTTCTGTCTTTCCTGCCTCACCCACATCCTTGCCTCACCCACCCACCCATCCCTGCTTCAACCACATCCTTGCCTCACCCACCCACTCCTGCCTCACCCACCCACTCCTGCCTCACCCACCCACTCCTGCCTCACCCACCCACTCCTGCCTCAACCACAAACCTGTCTCAGCCACACCCCTGCCTCACCCAAATCCTTGTCTCACCCACACCCCTACCTCACCCAATCCCTTGCTTTAATAACAGACCTTTCCCAGTAATAAACCTACCTCACTCATCTGCTGCCTCAATAACAAACCTCCCTCACCCCTCAATCCCTGCCTCACCCCTCAATCCCTGCCCCGCCCACGCACTCCTGCCTCACCCAGATTCCTGCCTCGCCCAAACTCCTTACCCTCCCACCCATCGCTGCCTGACCATCACCATCACTACATGGACATCTGTGTGAGTACTGTCTCTAACTTACATAAAGTTACACACACACACACACACACACACACACACACACACACACACACACACACACACACACACACACACACACACACACGTGCACCAGTGCACCCATACACCCTCTCTACTTTCCTACACCCTCCACCACACCCATCGCTATACACGAGAAAGTTTCATTAACACTGGGGTCGCTGTGTTGGACGTCTGTGTTGATTAATGGGGACTGTCACAGCGAGAGGGACCACAGTCAAGGCTTTGGGGCGATACCAGGCACAGGAACTGACTACCTATCACCCACCTGTCTGTCGCCTACCTACCTATGTACCAACCACCTACCTACCTACCACCTACCTACCTACCACCTACCTACCTACCACCTACCTACCTACCACCTACCTACCTACCTACCTACTACCTACCTACTTACCTTCCTCTCTACCTTCCTTCCTTCCTACCCTCCTACCTACTTACCTTCCATGTCACAGTCAAGACTTTATTAATTTGAGGGATTGCGAAGCACAGGAACTGACCAGCCAACCTACCACTTTACAGCGAAGGTTTTGTTTAAGGCGATACCGGTTACAGGAACTAACAGTGTACCTATCTACCTACCATGTCACAGTCAAGGCCTTATTTGAAGCGATACCAGGCACATGAAGATACTAACCAACCAACTGGCCTAACTACCTACCGTACCTACCATGGTCAAGGCTATTTTAGGTGGTAACAGGTACATGGACGAATCAACCAATCATCTTTGCTGTCTGCCTGGCTACCTGTCTACTTACCTGCCATCTTACCTGTCATTCCATATCCAACTCTACATCCATCACACCGATTTGATTCCCAACACTTTTTCCTTCCCCTGAAATAAATCCCTTGGGCGCGTATTCTAAGTAGTTTTGAAGTCTTCGTAACATCATTTCCTCAGCGATTTAGTCTGCACATTAACACTTCATTATCCTGTTGTTTGTTACTGATGCACACTAAATCCAGAAAAGTTAAGGTGCACTAGGCAAAAATCAGTCGCTTAAGAGGTGCATTGGAGTCCCTTATGCCACTTAATATACGACCATTAATCCAATGACGTATTTTTTGCTTTATTTTTATTGACTTTAGGTGGGTGTAAGTAAATCCTTCATTAACCTCTTTATTAAATAGAGATCTTTAATAAATTGATATACAGTCGTCTGAAGGAGGATCATGAATAAAGTGAAATATACGTTACTGGAATGAATGGGTGAACTTTCATACCATCAAGTTCTTCCTCTGTCCCTCTCCATCCTTCCAATAAATAATAATAATAATAATAATAATAATAATAATAATAATAATAATAATAATAATACGTAAAATGAAATTAGTGATAATTTTTGACGCTCGAACTGCTATAATTTTCATCTAGGTTTTTTTTTTTTTTTTTGTACTCAGAATAACAACGTAAGGACGACGCTAGGAGTGAAGTTAGTAAAGACAGGTTATTAAGCCTGTGACCGCATCGATTTCACAGGTATTGAAAATCATGTGGTGTTAGGCTGAATTAAGTAGCCAAACCTGGCTAACTCGTTGGTAGGGTGTTGGTAACGTGATCGGCGTTATTTTACGAGTGCTGGGTTCTAAGCTTGGCCTCGGCGGACATTTAAAGTGGGTGCTTCTAAGTATGTGATTTCCTCCTCCTCCTCGTCATCGTTACCATCATCATCACCATCAACATCGTCATCGTCAGTCAGTCAGTCAGTCAGTCAGTCAGTCAAACGTCATCAGTCAGTTATCATCAGTCCTCATCCTCCTTTCATTTGTTGCCCCATCAGAAGCGTAGGGGCCCTGGGCTAGGCTACTTGATCCCAGTGTTGAAGGAAAAAGTAACGTGATGCCACCCCTAACAGCCTTAATGACAACACTTATCGACCCTAGGATGCAAACCTCCGTAGTCCACATCAAGTTGGTGCCTCCTAACCCACCAGATTTCTGTATGTTTGTATGGTTACCACCCAGCGTAGTAAATGTTTTCCTCACCATGAACACAGCATTACTATGTGGGTATACATCCAAGAGCTGAACTGCTGTTGTGGATCTAGGTTTGTCAGAAATGTCAGCTCTGTAGACTGCAGGCTTAAAATTACTCCAATCTCTTTAAGCTTTATATAGATCTACACAGAGGTATCTTCAAAATAAAATAGGACGTTGATTCACTCCACATTACCAGAGTACAACAGGAGGTTACGATGATGGTGATGGTGGTGATGATGGTGATGATGGTGGTGGTGGTGGAATAATGATGAGGATGATGGTACAGATGATGATTATGGTGATGATGATGGTGGTAATGATGATGATGATGATGATGATGATGATGATGGTAATTGTGATGGTGGTATGATGATGATGATGATGATGATGATGATGATGATGATAATGGTGATGGTGATATGATGATGATGATGGCTCCAGAATAATGAACACGAATTAATATATAATTAACCTTAACCCCTTCAGTCCGGTGACCTACTCTACTTTATTCATGCCACCACGAAACGACTTTGAAAATATTTGAGATATCCAGTTCGGAGAGAGAGAGAGACTCGTCCGGTAATATTAACAACAAAACCAGAGAAGCCATTGGAGAGAAGTGGTTGAAAATAAAATATTCTGATGTTTTCCAAGCCCCATCAGATACTTTGTCTTCACGTTAAACAGTATTCGAACACATGGATGCATCGAAAATATTGACACTTAGTAACATAATACTTTACTATATATATAATATTTTCACTTTATCTCCTTCCTTGTTTGTCGAACCCTGCATCATCCCCATTCTTTGATGGGGTACAGGTCAGATTCTAAATATATAACTAATATTAAAAGCATGCCATAAAACAACCTGACAGATGTACTGAGAATAGAATAATATGAATTTCATGTAAATAGCCCACCAAAGTGAACAAATGTATCATGAATAATTAAAAAATACAATTAATCTTTAAATCGTTTGTCATGTAAGGTGCCAACACGTGGTGACGTTGTATACCCTGGGTGGAGAAAAGCTGCGGCGTCCACCCCGGAGCCAAACCTCCTGATATTTCTCTGAATCTCGCTGTGGGAAGGACCCTGACCCGACCCTGGTGAGGCGCTGTCTACCACAGGGGGTGCCGGCTTGGAGTGTTGTGTAGATACTGTACTGTACCTGTAGGACGATCCCATAGAGGCAGTTGCTTGCCGGTGGTAGACGGGTCTACATGGCCAGACAGATCAGAGTAGGCAACAGTGTCATCTCAGTGATCTCCCCTTAGGCCCCACAATGACCCGATACCCTCCCCCCCCCCACACACACACACAGCACAACACAACAAGCAAAGTTTTTCACGTGGTGACCAGACCGGGAATTCAGCTGCAGTCAAAAGCTATATATTTTGTTGTGTCGTCCTCACTACAATATGACGCTGAAAGTATTCCTCTGGGGTCGAGGCAGGACAGAAAAACAATATGGAAGCAAAGAAAAAATTAAGAAAAAGCACACCCCGCAATAGGTCAAAGAAATTCAATATGAATGGCAGTGAGTTTGGGTCGGTCTCTCTCTCTCTCTCTCTCTCTCTCTCTCTCCTGGAATTTATTTTCCATAGGTTACGAGAGAATTTTGCGCTGTTGAATAATAAATGAAAGAGGAGCCAGTGGATGATGATGATGATGATGTTGTTGTTGTTGTTGTTCTTGTTCTTCTCCTTCTTCCTCACCTTCCTCCTCCTCTTCATCATCATCTTTTTCCTCCTCCTCCTCCTCCTTCTTGTTCTTGTTCTTGTTCTTGTTCTTCTTCTTCTACTACTACTACTACTACTACTACTACTACTACTACTTCTTCTTCTTCTTCTTCTTCTTCTTTCTATTATTATTATTATTATCATTATTATTATTGTTGTTGTTATCTTTATTGTTATTATTATTATTATTATTATTATTATTATTATTATTTTATTATTATTATTGTTAATATTATTTAATTTCATTGCTGTTGATATTATTATTATTATTACAGTATTATTATTATTCATGAATGACCTCCTCCAGCTAAGCTACAGATCTTCACCGGGGCCGTTTGTGTCTGTGTACCAGGCATCTCAAGAAAATGTTATTGGATGTCAGTAAAATCTGGTGGACAGGTGGACAGTATGTGAGGGAAAAGTTGATTAGATCTGAGGTGGACTCAGATTAGAATATAGGAATAAATTATACATTTTATTGGCGTTAGCGGAGGTATGCGCTCTCTGAGATTGTGTAATAAGGCGGTAAAAACAGTCGTCTGGTAGGAAAGAGGAATTATAGCAGATGATAGAAGAAGCGGTGCCAAGGCCCAGCAAACCCGTCCCTGGCAGTCAGTTTAGTGCTGACGTATTAACACAACAGGATACCTAGTCCAAGATGTCACATAACAAATTTGGAGCAAATCGGGTGAAAACTGACGATTTTATGTCCATTTGACGACCCTCCTGACAGTACCCCCTACCGCTAACTGGGTGGTGACCTCCCCCCCGATGTAATGAGCCATTTTATAGGATGCAGATTTGAAAGATGCACATTTAGGTTTTGGTTTCATGTCGATATGACGAATTTGAAAGGAGATATAACCAAAAACAATTTTTAAAAACATTTTTTGGACCTACAGCCTGGGCCTTGGCCCAGTTTTGCCCAAAATTTAATCAGGGGACCAGAGGGTCATAGCCCATCATCCCTGTAATTTTAGTCAAAATCGCACTGGTAGTTTTCGCGTAAAATTGTTGAAAGACACAGACAGACAGACAAATCGAGTGAAAAGAATCCCCGTCCCCGAACCACTCCGGGACGGGGGCGGGTAATTACACTGTAGTCAGGTTGGCGGTGATCTGCTGTGGCCACATTCGTTCAAAGCGTCAAGAGGCGAGTGGAGGTTATCGGTCATGTAATTACCATCACCACGCGCGTTAGCTGTTCATTAAGTTCAGTCCTTTCATTCCCATGGCGGGTTTTATTAGTAATCTATTTATCCATATTTATATATTTATTTATTCCCACACGATTTCATTCTGCTTAAAACATTTCGCCAGGAGGGGTTAAGGAGTCTTCGTTATCTTTTCAGTATAAAGCATCCGAGTTGAATAAATGTGGAGGAAACTTGATTAAATAAAAAATGTTAATTCGTATACCCGAAGGCCAAGTGAACCTAGCCTCAGGCCCGTACACTTTGCCGGAGAAAAGTACGAAATTGATTGCTCCTCCGGTTTTTTTTTTTTTTTTTACGATAGTGATGATGATGAAAAAGACGATCAGTAGAATTTAATATATTCCTAGTGCTACGTTACTGATGATAATAGTAAAAGAAAAAATAATAAAAAATAAGAATAACGATGCCGCTGGTGCTGTTAATAATAATAATAATAATAATAATAATAATAATAATAACAATAACAATAAAAACAATGATAATAATAATGAAGTTGATAATAATAATGATAATAATAATAATAATAATAATAATAATATGATGATGATGATGATGATGATGATGATGATGATTGTAGCAATAATTGTGATAGTTAATAACAATGATGACTGATAATAATAGCAGCAAATAATGAAGAATATTGGCAAATAATGCAAAGCGTTTGATGTTTGCAATGGAGCGACATGACATTGTTTCATACCTTGAATTAATAACCTTGTGTGTGTGTGTGTGTGTGTGTGTGTGTGTGTGTGTGTGTGTGTGTGTGTGTGTGTGTGTGTGTGTGAAAAGTTGACGAATTTCCGCCAAACCTTCAGGAAATAGCAACCATGTAGATATGCAGAGGCCTGTTACTTTTGGTGAGGATTTGATCAAAGACAGCCGAATGCCAGCTGCCATATATATATTTTTTATAATATAGACAGTCATTTGGGGGAGAAACTCGGCGACTGATATCCGTAGAGTTTTGCCAATTTTCTTCAACTTTGATATTTAGGTAATTTTTGGCACTTTCAACAATAATAATTTGGCGAGCGATTAGCATTCGGCCCCCGACTGCTTTTGCTTCATTTCACCAAAAAACGCCTCATAGTATATCACAGCAGCATCCTACCACCACCAGCACGAGTTCATTCATTATAACTTGGCCCAATCTGATGTCCTCTTGCAGCTAATTTCAGGGAGCTGAGTGGCAGGGAAAGACAGTACCCACAGCACTTATTCATGACTAGCGCCATACTCTAGTGTTAATCTCTTGCCCCAACTTAGCATTCAAGGTGGAGAGAGAACAATTTAAGGCCAAGTTAAAGCGAACAGAGTATACCCCTGCTTGAATCGATAGTCCGAACTGTGGAGAGAGAGAGAGAGAGAGAGAGAGAGAGAGAGAGAGAGAGAGAGAGAGAGGTGAATAGCATCTTCGGACTGAATCTTCTTTATTCTCGGTCGAAACAAACTTTTTTCTTGTAGTGCGTACCCCGTCTCTCTCTCTCTCTCTCTCTGACTATGTAACAAAATGCAATGCTGGCAGTTCGCAGCCTATGAGGTATATACTCCTTTCAGTGCAAAAATTTAAACAAATCACTGTGTTCAGTAGACAACGATAAATAATGTCATCATAAAAAAATAAGGATAAAGGATCTTGCCCTTATTTTTGGCTGGGGCGTATTCCAACAGGCTTTGGAGGTATTGTAACTGTTTCCTCTATAGCGATTAATTCTGCACACCAATTGCCTCTTGTATGTTACTGGTGTAAACTGCGTCGATATTAAGGCTATGGAAATAGCACACAAGACAATGGTATCGTAAAATATGCAAAATTAATCGCTAAGGAATTAAGATGAAATATGGAAAATGAGTCGCTAAGGATGAAGTACTAAGACCCCAACGCCTCTTTGACGAGGAAGTTAGGGTGAGGATAAGACGACGTAGCAATACGTCGAAAAAAAAAAAAAAATCTAGCAGTCAGAGATGGCATAATGTTTTTTCATTTGCCATAGCGATATATTTTGCATGTAACATCTTAACAGTTTCTTAATCATATCGTTTTAATATCGACGTTGTGTTTATGGATTGCGTTGGAGTTGATAGTGATGTGTAATGCTTAAAATGAGTCATTGAGGAAAAGGTGCAACGAAGCCTCCTGTGATACCTTTTGTAATGGCGTGAAAAAGTTACGGGAAGGGTAAAGTGACTAATATTTTGTGTGTCGTACGGCTGCCAAGGAGGACGGACAGGCTGGCCGTCGGGTCTGGGTGTTTCGGGGGAAGAGGGAGGGGGGCAGGGAAACATGGCGGGGAACTTACCAGAGGCTCTGGAGGTAGAGAGAACCAGTATCACCTCGGATGTGCGGTAGGGTGCACGCTGCTCCCGTCTCTAATCATCCACGTGGACGGGAGTCTCTCGTCCTCAAACCCACACCTTTAATGGGAATTATACCTGGTTGTGCGAAACTTCTTGGAGTATTATCTTCACTGAGAAATTTCTGGAACGGCGCTCCTATACCTTGTGCTGAAATATACACGGTTTTGCAGTAACCTAGTCAGTCGTTGGGAACTGAATGGAAACTGTATATGGACGAGTTAAACCGTCATCGTCTAAATTAATTGGCAGGGAAAAAGAGCTATAGCTTGATTTTCTGGCTGAAAGTGCAAAAAATCTATTCACATTTACATCTCCCATCCCTACACTCACCCGTAACTGTGAGTTTATGTGATCATGTTGAGTTTTACGTATATTGTCATAACTTACCAGCCGCGAACATACACTGAAATACATGCACATCTTTCCGTATAACCAAGTGACCTGAAATTGTAGATATTTTAAGGTTGTTGTGTTCATTAGGAAAGAAATTAACTTTCGCTCTCCTCTAGCGGAAAAAAAAAGTCCCACCGCAATACCTGGACGTGTGGATATACATGCAGTTATACCGTCTACTGCAAACTGGTAAACAAAACAGAAAAAAAAAAAAAGTTGATAACGTTGTCTGATACATAAATGTGTGAATATTGTCGCTTACTAATTGTCTTGCACGGAACGGTACAGTTTCTCCCACACGTAAACAAAGATGTATGTAATTTAGTACGCCTATATAATCTGGCAAAGAAAAAAACAGCATGCTTCCTTTTTCTAACGTACGAAATTATATTTATACTTATGCTGCCTAGTCACATCTCTGGCAGGGAAATCACTGATAAGTTTGCTCCCTTACACGTAATTTTTTGCCCATACTACCACCTGGCGAGTAAAAACACTGATAAGGTTGCTCTCGTACCAGAACTCGCAAAAATATACCCTCTTTCATCGCCTATCATTTAAAAAAAAAAAAAAAAAAAAAAGTATTGCAGGACCAGCGCGTTCGAATCGCTGCGTGTAAAGCATGGCGCAGCGCATTTATGAGTAATTAATTTCGCCCCCCAAAATAAAAACCATGGCGATAACATGATGATCGTGTCATTTGGCTTAATAATTATTCGCTATTTTTTTGTGTATCTCATGTTCGGCATTTACGGTGTTTATTTGTTATGCAAATGAAGTGATTATTAACGTGACTCGAAATTTAGTCAAGCAAATTAGCCAACATTTTACCCTAACGGAAATATGGAAGTAGTGAAAGTTCCATGAAAGGTAAAGTATGCGAATGTGTAATAAGAATTTTAGCCTGACAACGCATCCTGACGTCTAGAATTACGTCATGAAATTTTGAGTGGACAAGTTAAAGGTGCATGGGGCAGCGAGGCTCAGGAGTGAAGTTCGTGTGACCGCGGGTGTCAGATGTTGGTTCGGAGAAAGCTTGGAAACTCTACAGTATATTGATTTTAACGGCCTTGTGAGTGTAATTCGTTGAGGGAAATTACTGTAAACTGATTGGAGGATTTAGTACGAGGATGTGTCGTGAACCCTTAACATGAACTCGTCCTGTAAAGTTTAAATAAGAAAAGATACTGTTAAATGTTGCTAGGATTAAGTAGAAATAATTATCCTACAGTGAAATCCAGTAGTCCTTACACAATATTTGCGTAGATTTTCGTGTGAGGCTGATACATAAACATACTTTTATACGAGAAGGTAATGTGAAATCCGGGACTTAAAGACGAACCCAATGTGAAATTCTTTAAAGCTCAAGTAAAAAAAAAAAAAAAAATTGAAATTTCTGAGGTTGAGTGTGAAAAGTTAGTGAAATAATTTGATTCTGAGATCCTTTGAAGCTTAATGACGAGCAGTGACAGCAAAATAAACCAGACATACGAACGGCTACAGTTACATCCCTCTCGAGCTTCCAAAGCGTAAACACTACAAGCAATTACTGTGAAGTAATTGCAAACCTAAACACAAACCAGACGTTCAGCCAGATGTGTGTTGTATAGTGTTTTTATAAGAAAATTCTTCAGTGAATTTTTGTGTGAAATCCTGTAAGGCTTCACCACAATTACCTTTTGAACCCTACGTAAATATAGAATAATTATTAGTATCCTTCATAGTCTGACGGAAATGCAGTATAGTCTGATCTTGGATGAGGCCTTACAAGGGAAACTGTAAGGCAAATAGTTAAACTAGAAAGATACAAGATATGCATCTTAAAATTATGTAAAATTGTTTGGCAAAGTCGAAACTAGTCAAAAAAAAAAAAAAATGCATAATACCGTAGTCTTAAATGATACAGTACTTCATAAATTTGATACATGTGCTGAGAAATTACGTGATGAATACATTTAAGCTGAAGAAATATCTCTGTAGACAGAGGTTCAAAACGAAGAAAACCGTATTTTATATCAAGCTATCAACGCAGACACTAAGAATATAGTATCGAAAAATCGTGAAGGTGAACAAAGAAAATTGTACAGCAAAGTCTTGAAACACACTAAGAAAGCTGTATACTAAAATTTTGAAACTCGCAGAAAAACACGTGCCGAAATTATGAAGCAGCTCTTAAGAAATTCATACATTAGGATCTTGAAGCAGACGTAGAAATCATGCACTAAGAAAGACATATCTAACTCTTGAAACAAGTTTTCAGAAAGTCCAATAACAAAGATTTGAACCATAACTAGAACCTTGTAAGCAGAATCTTGAGGCGGGATTTAAGAGAATCGTATGTCTGCAAATAAATAAATAAATAAACAAGAAAAAATTGAAATAAACGCAGAAAAATCATTTACTAAAATCTTGAAACAAGCTTTAAGAAATTCGTGTATTAAAAACTGGATCAGGCTTTGAAGAAAATCGCATACAGAAATCTTAAGAAAAAAAATTGAAGCCTAATAAATATCGAACAACAAAATTTTGGAACCTTACGGCAAAGTCTTGTAAGAAGTTTTAAGAAACCGTATACAGTCTTGATACAGACTTTCAAAACACCACATGGCAACGTCTTGAAAGTGTTTCGTCGTTGTTTATAACTCGCGCCGGCCACGTTGCTGTGAAGAAATCGACTGGCGAAGTTATAAAGTGTCTGCACGGTGTCTTTAACTCGCTCCTAAATTTAACCAAAATCGTTACTCTGACCCGCGAGCCATGGGCGTGATGTGGGCGTCGCGTGGCCAGCTGTGGGTGGCCATGGGCGTGCTGATGGTGGGGTGGTGCTCGGTCTTCCCAACCTCGGTCTCGGCGGACACCATTCCCCTCGGTAAGTTGTAAAGAATGTGCTATTCCTCCTTTTACCCTGGCTTGACCTAAAATTGCCGTCTCTGTATCTTGATTGCAAGTTTATATCAATTGATTAACACTAAAATGTGGATAGAGTCATGAAGAGGTCCTATGGAAAGTAAATACTGTATATAGAACTGTACACGGTTTTTTCTGCTACTGGCCTACGTGAAGTCAGATGCAAGATGAATGACGTGAAATCAGACGCACAATGAAGAAAATCTGGGCCACACTTAAATGTGACCTGTATGGAATGGATCCTCATGAACTCGCATTACTATAGTTCTGATGATTCCCCACAGGAGTCTGTTTGTTATCACCTGACAGGGCTGGGCCACTCCCACAACCTCAATGTAATAACGTGGTTGTATGATATTTAGTGAGCCTTACCTTGGTTACTAGTCAGATTTACCTTTACACCTGGCCAGCAACTAAACTGAAAGGGACTAGAGATCTCTGTCGGGTTAGAGCAAATAGGCGTCAATTTCCCGCCTACCTTCCTTAATTTAGGGGGAGGCGGTGGCTGAATCGGTAGAGAGGCGGCCTGCAGTACTGATGGACCCAGGTTCGAATCCCGTCTGGGGCAGGGAACAGTTTAAGGATTTGAATTTCATAAAAAACAGACTTTCCTGATCTACCAGATGACCCGCCGACATGTCGTAAAAATGCCCCCGCTAATACCAATACACCAGTCCTGTATGAGACAGCCCTAGCATGTATTCAGTATGGACGGTGGGTGTTAGCGCCGAAGTGGTGACATGTGGAGGTGTAGGAGGACTACTGGGCCTTGGGATAGGCTACTGCCCCCGAGATATAGGCTCTGAAGCCTTTGCCCCGGACAAAAAAAAAAAAAAACTACCTCAAACTACGCCTGTTGGATCCCCATATCCCAACCCCTATTAGTTAGTCTGGCTCATGGCGCTTCCTCATAGTCCCTACCTAATTGGTTTATTTTGATGCATTGTGGTTGCTCATGCCCCTACCCAGTTGATTTTATTTTGGTTCATGGTGGTTCCTCATGTCCCAAACCTAGTGATTTGTTTTGGCTCGCATCATACTCGTAGTTCCTCATGGCCCTGGTGCTCACCTTCTGCTATGCATCTTCCAGTTACAGTAACGAATTTTTTTCCTATGGTTATGGGGTCAGATTTGCTGACTTATGACCAAGTCCTCGTTGCATTTTTTTTTTTTTTTCTGCAAGGAGAACAACAGCGGTGACAAGATTCGGCACGCACTTTTCCTCCTCCTTACCTAATTTATTACCAGTTCAGCGTCGTAACCAGGCCATTCTCTTGCAGGAAGAACAAGGGTTAAAGAAAGATCTTGCAGTGTCCAGTGCTTGTCTTCCGTGTAATATACAGATTATAGTTAAGACTTGGAATGGATCTTTTTTTTTTTTTTTTTTTTTTTTTTATAGCTCAATTTCATTTCTGCGAAACTTTTGATTGGCGCGAAAACTTTGTAGCTATCTACTGTGTTGGTATCACTTTTTATTTTTTCCCCCAAAGTTGCATTTTGAACTACGTTAAAATCATCATAGAAAATTGGCTTTGTGCTATCTTGTTTTTTTTTTTTTTTTCTGGGAGGGAACAATCTGCCTTTGGTTCCTCCATTGCATTAAAAAAATATATAAATGTAACTGTATTCGAAAGTCATTCGTAAAAGTATGAGAAGTTTCTGCCTTGGCCTTTGGATAATAATATTGGTATCAACACAGTTCCATATTAACCCCTTCAAGTTGTACGGGTCCGTCTTGAGGGTATCATTGTCGAGAAAGTTTAAGGAAAAAACAAGTTACATCCGCTGCTGTCCTTACGCAATTAAAAATTCTCCCAGCCGCCTCTCGCAGATCACACCCACGCAAGGCCGCCAATCAGAGACAATATAACCACTTGATTCCCAGACGCCTTGGAATTAACGTATAAAATAAGTGCTTAATTCTTTCAACA
Source organism: Coenobita brevimanus (assembly GCF_032717465.1). Classification (NCBI taxonomy): domain Eukaryota; kingdom Metazoa; phylum Arthropoda; class Malacostraca; order Decapoda; family Coenobitidae; genus Coenobita; species Coenobita brevimanus. Next base: position 7,028,530 of record NC_136954.1, read on the forward strand.
CAATGACGCCACTTAAATTTTATCTTAGTCACGGTATCTCCAGCAGTTTAATTAAATTTAGGAGACTGGTCGATTAAGACGGAGTAGGTATAGCATATATATTAAACCCTTTACTACACGGCTACAAGGGGGCTCGTGTGGGCTGAATAAAAATGTCTATAACAAGAACAACCAAAGAATAGTGTAGTCTACATTAGTCTCTCTCTCTCTCTCTCTCTCTCTCTGCCAAGGAAAGTGCTCCAGGAACCTTCTGTAGCATAGGCCTAGACCAGAGATTTCCAGCTTAGCGTAAATTACCTAAAGTAGGGTAACTTTGAGTTTCTTTGGGTAATGGACAGGAAAATAATATCGCCACAATTACTCTAGTCTAACCTACTTTTCATGTTTAGACGGGGAGAGAGAACCCGGAACAAGGATTTTTTTTTTTTTTTTTTTTTTTTTACGGACCTGATTGAAAAAATTTAGGAAGCTAAAAGCAATAAGGTTGAAGTTTAAGGAAGCTAAAACAATAAGGTTGAAGATTAAGGAAGCTGAAAGTAATAAGGTTGAAAAGGGAAGGTAAAAGTAAGAAGGTTGAAAAGATAAAGGAAGCTAAAAGTAATAAGGTTGAAGATTAAGGAAGCTAAAAGTAATAAGGTTGAAAAGATTAAGGAAGCCAAAAGTAATAAGGTTGAAGAATATGGAAGCTAAAAGTAATAAGGATGAAGATTAAGGAGGATAAAAGTAATAAGGTTGAAAAGATTAAGGAAGCTAAGAGTAATAAGGCTGAAAAGAGAAGCTAAAAGTATGGCTGAAAAATAGGGAAGCTGAAAGTAATAAGGTTGAAGATTAAGGAAGCTAAAAGTAATAAGGTTGAAAAAATTAAGGAAGCTGAAAGTAATAAGGCTGAAGATCAAGGAAGCTAAAAGTAATAAGGTTGAAAAGATAAAGGAAGCTAAAAGTAATAAGGTTGAAAAGATAAAGGAAGCTAAAAGTAATAAGGTTGAAAAGATAAAGGAAGCTAAAAGTAATAAGGTTGAGAAGATTAAGGAAACTAAAAGTAGGAAGGGCTGGTCCCCCTTCTAGTTCGTGGGAAGTATGACTCTGGTTTGCGACATAAGTGCTGGGCGGTGGGATTGCAACATCCTTACTTTAGTCCAGACATTTCCCTGTTGAGATAGTTTTATATGCATGCGTAGATTGAGAGAGAATGGAGAATGAAAGACTGACTAAGAGGGTGTATGTGGGTGAAAGTGGAGGGAGGGAGAGGGAGGGGGAGACCGAGGATGAGGTGGAGGGATGGAGTTGAGAAGTATATGAGGGAGGGGTGAGTGAGTTGGGGGGAGGGCAGTCAAATGGTGGGTGACAGAGCGACTTGGAGGTGTTTTTGTCTGCGGCCACCTTTTGTGGAATTAGGGCGTCGGGCTATAGATAGATAGATAGTAGATTGAGAAAATATAATAGAACTGAATTTTCTTATCTGTTAACTAAGAATATTCCTTGCTTGGAGATTTGGTGGTGAATTTAGAGAAGAGCCACGTTAGCCCCATTTTTAATACTTTAAGTGTTGAAATGATATGGGTGGGTCTGATTTAGTCGTAATAGGTGCCGAGGTATCACAGTTTTGGTGCTCAGTTCTGTGTGTGTGTGTGTGTGTGTGTGTGTGTGTGTGTGTTTTATGCTATGTTGTGGCGAATTTTCAGGAAGTCACTTAACAGCGGCGAGTATGACTTTTCCATACGCTTTCCATCGGTATGCATATATTCCCTGTAGGATGAATAGTCTATAATAATAATAATAATAATAATGAGTGTTAGTTGGTGCTTGGTTTGCCGCTGTTTTTCCTCAGTGTGGTGGATAATTTGGCGAAAAACTACTTAAATAACATTATTACATTGTCTTCAGCTGTGTAATGATGTGGCCTAATTCGCTGTAGTTTAATAGTTTCCAAAATAACTTACTTTTGGCCTGTTGAGGGTTAATTTACGCCTTTTAGCCTTTTTTCGGCAATATGACGGTGGGTTTTCAGAATCATTTGAATAACTCTTATTACATTTTCGTAACCTATCTTTGTACGTAGGTCCGTGAGAGCTTTGATAGTCTAGGAAATTACACGGTTTCAGTGTTGTGCTCGTTTATTTATTTATTTATTTATTAGCTTTTTATCGGAAATATACAGTAGTAAGGAATTAAAAGGAAGTTACTTAAGAGAGGGGTGTGTGAGCTAAGAGCAGGGCAGTGAAATGGCGGTGGACAGGGCGACATGGAGGCGATTTATTTGTGGCCACCCCTTACGGGATTGAGGCATCTGGCAGTAGATAGACAGATAGATACTTAAGTCACACCTGTCACCTTTTCATAAGTTCTCCAACGATATGTGTAGATATTCTCTTACCTCATCAGTCTACGAAATAAGACAAATTTGGTGCCGTGCTTGGTGTAGGGTAAAGGTGAACTAACACCATTCTGGCTCGCTGCACCTTTAAAGTGAGAGGAGGCAGGGAAAAGGGAAAGGGCAGATGTATGGAATAAGGAGAGGGAAGGACGAGCATGGAAGTGCAGGGGGTGGGAGGAAAGAGGAGGGGAGAATGCGAGAGGAAGGAGAGGGAGTGGAGAAAGCAGGGGAACTTGGGAGGGAAGAAGGGTATGGTGAGAAAGAAGCAAGGAAGGGGTTGGAGGGCAACGTGAGAGAGAGAGAGAGAGAGAGAGAGAGAGAGAGAGAGATTATCACTAAATATAACTCCTAATTCTCCTTTTTCTTCCTCCAGGTGAGTATTGTCTAGTTTACCTGGCACCTGGCGTCGCTCAGGTATGTACTAACTCTCATTCTTATTACAGTTTTATAAGTATTACGAGTTGATCTGAAGAAGCAGCAGTTCAAGAAATTAGTCCATTGTAAATAATTTGGTGACAAACTTTTTCCTTCGTCTTTTTCCAAATAAATATTAAGGTGATAGATTTTCCCCCTTGTAAATATTATGGTGATAAGTTTCCCCTTGTAAGTGTTATGGTGCTAGACTTTTCCCCTTGTAAATCTTATGGTGATAGGACTTTCCCTTGTAGATATGATGGTAATGTTTCCCCTTGTAAGTGGTATAGTGATAGGACTTTCCCCCTTGTAAATATTATGGTGATTGACTTTTCCCTTGTAAATATTATGGTGATAGGACTTTCCCCTTGTAGATATGATGGTAATAAGTTTCCCCTTGTAAGTGGTATGGTGATAGGACTTTCCCCCTTGTAAATATTATGGTGGTAGGACTGTCCCCTTGTAAATATAAGGATGATAGACTTTTCCCCTGTTGTAAATATTATGGTGATTGACTTTTCCCCTGTTGTAAATATTATGGTGATTGACTTTTCCCCTGTTGTAAATATTATGGTGATTGACTTTTCCCCTTGTAAATATTATGGTGATTGACTTTCCCCCTTGTAAATATAATGGTGATAAGTTTCCCCTTGTAAATATTTTGGTGATAGACTTTTCGCAAGTAAATATAATGGTGATAGGACTTTTCCCCTTGTAATATGATGGTGATGGACTTTTCCCCTTGTAAATATTATGGTGACAGGACTTTTCCCCTTGTAAATATTATGGTGACAGGACTTTTCCCCTTGTAAATATTATGGTGACAGGACTTTTCCCCTTGTAAACATTATGGTGGTAGGACTGTCCCCTTGTAAACATTATGGTGATAGGACTCCTCCCCTTGTAAATATTATGGTGACAGGACTTTTCCCCTTGTAAATATTATGGTGGTAGGACTGTCCCCTTGTAAATATTATGGTGGTAGGACTGTCCCCTTGTAAATATAAGGATGATAGACTTTTCCCCTTGTAAATATTATGGTGATTGACTTTTCCCTTGTAAATATTATGGTGACAGGA
>NC_136954.1:7037396-7087396 GCF_032717465.1 Coenobita brevimanus
GTGAAGGAGTTACGCAGTGTTGTAAAAATCAGCTAGTTTTGTCCTAAAGAAATGCAGTTTTTTGTAGTACTAAAATAGGGAGCTATGAATGTTCTGTAGTAATGGATTTAATTAGTGTTTGGAATGCCACCAAAAATGATGGTAGCTGTTATAATCCATTGTTTGTAAACACATGTATATCTATATCAATTTTTCTGTATCTCTCTTTCCATCTATCTGTTTATTAATCTGTCTGTCTATCTATCCATCTACGTACCTGTTTAGATATTGCATATTAAAAATGAACCAATTTTGATTTTACTGGAAGAATAAGCCACTTTTGGGAGCACCCCAGGAATGAAGTCTTTTTGATGATGCATATATAAACGTTTTAGCGCCGGGTATATTAATGAAGCAGTTTGTATATAGCAAAAATAAAACTTTTTCTGATACACTGTTTAGGGAATGTTGAAAAAAAGACGCAGGAAATTTGGATGCCCACGGAGTTGCAAAAACGACTCTGGCTGGTTTTACCCAAGAGATTCCTTTGCTTCCACTGGTGGTGGTGTGTGGTGGTGGTAGTGGTGGTGTGTGGTGGTGGTGTTTGTTTTTTGATGGTGGTGACTAGTGGTGGTTTTGTGTGGTTTTTCATGGTGGTGGTGGTGGTGGTGATGGTGATAATAGTGTTGTTGGTGGTGATGATGTGTATGGTGACAGTAATATTGTTGGTGGTGGTGGTTATGGTGATGATGGTAATGGAGATAGTGTTGGTGGAAGTGAAAGTGTTTGTGATGGTGGTAGTGTTAGTGGTGGTGATAGTGTTGTTGGTAATGGTGGTAGTGATAGTGGTGGTTATGGTTGTGGTGGCGGTAGTGATGGTAGTGGTGGTGGGGAGGCTGTAGTCAATAAGGTGAATACAGCTGGACCTGAGAGCCTCATTTTCCTTTATGCTGTTTCGTGGCGCTTCATGCAGTTTCAGTCAGACCAGCCGTCTCAGCTGCTACATTCATGCTGTCTGTCTGTCTGTCTGTCCGTTTATTTTTCTGGTTGTGTGTCTGCCTATGTGTCTGTCGCTGTATATTTATCTTTTGTGTATAAGCTGGTTCGAACGCTTCATTCAGTCTGTCTGTCTGTCTGTCTGTCTATTTATGTCTATCTATCTGTTTCTGTCTATTTATCTATGTAATATATACCGTATTATGTAATATTGTTTCACGTCACTTCTAGTCATCCACGCTGGTATATTCACAGTCCATTGAATTTACTGGCAAGTATTTGTCTTACTATCTGCCAGTCTCTCCTTCTCTCTGTCAGGCTCTAGGTCAGTATCAGCTGCCTGGCTGTCTGTCTTTTTATCTGTCCACCGCATTTTTTCGTCCGTCTCACTGCTCCATTGATGCGAATATTGCCCTCTGATTTTCCGCATTTGGTTTCCGTGTTGCGGTCCTGGCAATGTGTCTTATCATATGCTAGCTTTTGAACTCACCTTCTCCTATCATATTGGTGATTACGGGCAGGTACGGACTGATACACACAAATATAGCAACTACAATGCTTCGATTTTCTTATGCAGGGCTTTCGTTGTAAACACCCCTTTCAGATCCATAGTTTCATGGGGAAAGGTTGACCACTTCACTTTCATGACACTTTTTATTTTGTTCATGCTGCTGCCTGGCGATTTTCTTCGGATTGAGAGAGAAGTTTCAGACTTTCGTGATTATATACAGCCTTCGTTAACCCCTTGACTACAGGGCATCGCCCCAAATATGAGTAAAATCACCTAGTTGCAGCAATAATAACTACAAAATAAGCCATGGAATTGAAAGGGGGTTAAGTTCGGTTATCTACCGTTGTAGTAGGTGGGGACGCTTACCATCCACTCACTCGATATAAAGCTGCCTTCGGTGTCTGCCCTTTCCTCTCCTTCTTCCTTCTCTCCTTCCTTCCTCTTCTTTCCTTCATTCTTTCCTCTTTCTTCTGCCTACGGGTGACTTTACATTTCCTCTTCTGTCTTTCCTTCATTCTTTCCACCTTCTTCTGCGTATGGGTGACACTACACTGAGTGACAAGCCAAATGGTTTCCTGTACACCAGGAAACCATTTATTACGCTGGGTGGTAACCATATATCAAAATTATGGCGCCTGGTGGTTTAGTGGATAATTAAGGCCTCCAATCAGATTGAGTCTGTAGGTTTATATCCAGGGGATGGTTGGGTTTTATTGCCCACGTAATGCCAGTCAGGGATGAATGAGGCAGATCACTCATCTTAAATGGTAGGACCAACTTGCCTAGCCCTGGGCTCCTACGCTCCTCATGGGGCAACGTAGGATTGGATAGATTACTTTACCTGCAGTTAGGAAGTGGGATTCAGTAATGGCCGTCATTTGTGCTGAGGCTCGTAGGTTACAATGAAGGACGGGAAGGTGTTGACAAGCTCCCAGTTTTTGAGGTGAACGAGGAGAGTTTATGTGAGTGAGGTGGAGGGGGGGGAGAGGGAGGGGGAGGCCGAGGATGAGATGGAGGGATGGAATGGAGGGGTATATGAGCTGAGAACAGGGCAGTGAAATGGCGGGGGACAGGGCCACATGGAGGCGATTTGTTTGTGGCCACCCCTTACGGGATTAAGGCGTCTGGCAATAGATCGATAGATAGATAGATAGATAGTTTGTGGATCGTTCATGATTATTTTTATTACCTTGCATCCCACCTTACAGAGTGCAGTCAGTAGTGATAAAGAGACCAGGCTTGTTCTGTCTCCGTCTAGTGGTCCAAAATTGTCGACAAATACCAGGGGCTTGAGATCTCCTTGGCAGTCACAGTTTTAATGACACCTCCTCACAGACAGATAAAGATGCTGAAAGAGAAGATGCAGAGAGTTGTTTGTACAGAGGCACTAACAATCAGGCTCCGATGACTCACTCTCAGTTGAATAAAATCGTCTGGTGGTTGCTGGAATAGAGTACTCGTTGTTTTAACCATGAGATAATGGTGGCAGTATTAACACCCTCCAGCTGGTATAGGGATTGAGGTAAAGTTTCCTGGCGTTAGTTGGAATATTAAACAGGAGAAGACATGTCCATAAAATGGATAATACTTGAGCAAAATTACTACTGACGCCAGAACGTAGGACTTGGAGCAAATATTCACACATATATCAACAAAATAATATACAAGACTTATGTGAAAAACAGTGTATAGATCTACACTATAGATCTACACTAGAATGGGCAAATGATTTTACTGATTTATACACACAAGCATACATGATGATATAAATACGTAATATATAAAAAATATTGCATACAAAAGATTATAAACAAATTGACTATACGGAAGGGCATGGTGTATATAAATGAAGACAGATCATACATGTGAATATATACAGTACATGCAAGTGAATAAAAACAGAAATATATATAAAGTTTGCACACGAATATAAACTGACGTACACATAGGGACATAGAAGTGTGTTTTAGCAGATATTTACATGCGAATATTCCGACACACTCAAAGCTCGAAACAGCCGCCACGAAGCAGTCCAAATCAATGAAGCATGGGAAGCGCACCTGACAGCCGGAATATGGAGGCCCCGCCCCACGCCTCCCTTGTGGGATGGTCCGGGCTTTTGGCAGGGTGGGTTTGTGGTAGTGGTGGGCTTGGAGTTGTAGTTGCGATGGTGGTCGTGGCTGCGGTAAGGTATAACTATAGTTGTGGTATTAGTGATGGGGATAATGATACTGATATATTTTCGTTCTATCATGGGTCAGATTTTCGTCCTTTTGTGACATTCTCTTAGTCCAGTGGCAGAAAAAGACAATGCAACAACCCATCTTTTCCATAGTACTTCAGTGTGACCCTTATAATATACGTAGCGTTGATCTGTTGTTACAGTTGAACATTCAGGGTGAAGAGATGGCAGTTTTAGGTCGTAGTTGTTGTTGTTGTTGATGATCAACCTCGGTCTGCCTGGCTCAGCAGACACATTAACCGCAGGCAAGCAACTGTCCCTGCCTGGTCATCCCGTGCAGTGAATCGATGTTCCCATGCGGCTGGCAGTGCTCCGCTGTTGCGAGGTGGGGGGAAAAATGCGGAGGTTTGGTTCCTGGATGGACGCCGCATTAGCGTCTCTACACCCAGTTAACAGGGGCACCATAGTAGGCTCCTTATCACCTTTTATATAGATGTTTACCACTCAGCTTGGCACAGTGTAGAGCCATTTGGAGTGGAAAGAAGAGTAATAAGATGTGACAGAAAGGAAAACCCCGAAGTAGGAAGAGAGGACGTTAGGCACAGGGATGGTGACAAAGGTGAAGGAAGAAGTAGGCAGCACTACATCAAGTGAGTGGATGATGGTCGCCACCACCGTAAAAACAGTATAGTAATAGTGATTGTGGTAATTTGTGGTGGTAGTTGGGGAGGTGTGTTGATGGTAGTGGCTGTGGTGGTAGTGGTCTCTTGTTGGTTATTGTGATGATAGTGTTTGTGGTGGTGTCAATTTGAGGGAGGTGATGGGTTTTATGTGATGAATTTATGGTATTGTTTTTGGTTGATGAGTGGTGACAATATTGTGGTAGTGGAGGGTGTGCTGATGGTAGCTGTGATGGTAGATGATGGTAGTGAAACCTGTCGATCAAAACTATCTACCTCTCATTCCATCAACCCTTTCACCTCACTTTTCTGTTTCAGTTAAGGATAATAATTTCTTCTCTTTATTCCAGCGCTGTCCTTCAACATATCCACCACATCTGCTTGCATCACCTGACAACAGTACCTGAGCCTTTTTCTTCAACTTAGCCACCACTTATTCCTTCGTCAACTCATCATTAAATTCAACTCATCTACTCCACTAAGAGCTCCTTCCTTCCACAGTCAGTCAGTACCCATGAACTCATCCACCTTACATGACAAGCAGCTTCATGTTTCGTCAGCTCAGTCACCCCACACTCCTGCCTCACCTCTCGTCAGCTTATCTACCTCAGCCACTCCGCCTTACCCCAGTTCAGCCTTACACACCTGCCTCATCCACGTCCACCTTACAGTATACACCTACCTCACCCACGTCCACCTTACACACTTGCCTCACCCTCGTTCACCATACGCACCTGCTCGTACCTCACCGACGTCCACCTCACACCTGTCTCACACATCTGCCTCACTCCCTCACACACCTTCCTTTCCCATTTTACCCACCTGCCTCTCCCATCTCACACATCTGCCTCTCTCACCTCACGCACCTGCCTCACCCACGTCCACCTTACACATGTGCTTCAGCCACGTCCACCTTACACACCTGCCTCACCTACGTCCACCACACCCATCTGCCTCACCCCATCACGCATTTGCCTCACATATCTGCCTCACACACCTGCCTCATACACCTGCCTCACCCACCACACACACACCTACCTCACCCATCACACACACCTTCCTCACCCACCTCATACATCTGCCTCACCCACCACACACACACACACACACCTGCCTCTCCTACCACAAGCACCTGCCTCACCCACCACACACACCTGCCTCTCCCACCACAAGCACCTTCTTCACCCACCACACACATCAGTCTCACCCACATCACATAACATTCCCTCGTCACATACTTCTCTCACCCACCTCACACATCTGTCTTATCTCACTCTCTCACCTCTCCGTCAACTCATCCATCTCATCCACCCACACCTGCCAGCACCTGTCACCCATTGCCCAGAGATTAATAGGACCATCAGGCCACATCTTATCAGCCAGTGATGAATTAGTGGCCCCCTGGTGGTGTCGGCGGCCCAAGTGATGGACGACTATCCCATTAACTCCACAAAAACCATTGATGAAATATACCTACTCAGCTTTAAGTGTATCTCATCAATGCATCAATCCCTTAAGATATTGTTTTAGGTTTTTCTTGCACTCTCCAGGCAATTTAACGACCTGTCTCCTTAGATATCGTTTTTACTGACGGAGATAGTGAAGGGCATTGGCGGCTCCCCCAGGTCTGATAGTCCCTATAGTTGCGGCGCTCGACTCTGAGGTTGTCATTATCGTATCTTGGCAACCAACCATTCAAAAGTGCGTCCGATTTCGTATCATATTATACACGAATCATATTATTATGCACGAATATATTATACACGAATATTATTATACACGAACATATTATACACGAATCACTTGCGTCTCATGTTATACACGAAAAGGGACGCACTTTTGAATGGTAGGGACGCCGCGACTATAGTTGAATTATATCACCTGGATGTTACAAGATTGAGTTATATTGTATGTCATGGTAGGAAACTGGTTAATCCAGTGATGAAGGATTCTCTTGATTACTTCGCAAAAAAAAAAAAAAAAAGAAAGAAAAGGTAAAATACCGATATGCTGTCGAACCAACTTCCACTCAGAAGCGCTTCCACTCTGCAACCCTTCCCTTTTGCAACTCTTCAGTTTTGCAGCTCTTCCACTTTGCAGCTTTCACCTTGCAACTCTTCCATTTTGCAACTTTTATACTTTGCAGCACTCACTTTGCAAATCTTCCACTTTGCAATTCTTCTGTTATGCACCTCTTCCTCTGTTCAAGTCTTCCGTTTTGCTACTCATCCACTTTGCAACTCTTCCACTACACAACTCCCACTTTGCAGCTCTTACTTTGCAACTCCCACTCTGCAACTTTTCCACTTTGTAGCTGTGACAGTTTGTAACTCTCACTTTGCAACTCCCACTCTGCAACTTATCCACTTTGCAATTCTTCCACTTTGCAGCTCTTGCATTGCAACTCCCACATTTGCATCTTTTCCACTTTGCAACTCTTCCACACTACAACTCTTCCTTTTTTCGTTTCTTGCCTCGGTTAACCCTTCTGCTGTATAACTTGTTCTTTCGCTCTAAAGCCTTCCTGTCTGCAGCTCTGTCGGCGAAGTTAACTGCATATTTTACCACTTTCTGTGCGATATGTGTGTGTGTGTGTGTGTGTGTGTGTGTGTGTGTGTGTGTGTGAGAGAGAGAGAGAGAGAGAGACTTATAATTTTTCGATCGCAAACGTGTGCAGCAACAGGAAGCACAACAAACTACTATTCTTTCCGTGGCCATCCTAGGAAAGAAATATATAACCATGGTAGGACGATATAGAAGAGCCGTGAATTGTTCTGATGAAAGAATTATGCTGACATTTGAATAAAGTCTATCTGTCTATCTATCTATCGACCAATCTTACTGTATCTTGCTATCTATCAACCAGTCATTTCTTACTCATGAAAGGAGGGTGAGGGCCCAGGGCTTAGGCTGCTTTGGTCTTTTCACCTTAACTTGGCCCAGATTTTCGTCCTTTTGCAGCCTGACATGTAGTTCAGTGGCAGAATAAGACAATACTACGGCTTTACGTCCTTGTTTTAGCACTTCTTCGTGACTAGTGTTAATTTACTGTTTCGCCTTAGTATTCAAGGTGGAGAGATGGCAATTTTAGTCCAGGTTAGCGTAAGTAGAGTATAGTACCGACATTTTAGGTGAGAATGACTAGTCTCTCGCCCTTGAGTGGTTTTATATAAGCACTAAACCACAACCACTCCCGCGATTTAAGTTCTAATTGGTTTATATCCGACTGGAGCAACTTAATGTACCACCAGGCGCCAATTTGGTCCTATGGTTACACCCAGCCTATTAAATGGTTTCCTGAGCCACAAGAAACCATGTTGCTTGTCACTCAGCGTAGAGTCGCCCGATGGTAACGCTATATCGAGTGAGTGGATGGTGTGCGCTCAATCTACCACACGGGAGTTATAATAAGGACTGTAGGAGTATTGAACAAAAATCTCTATTTATCTATCTATTGCCCGACACCCTGATCCCGGGAAGGCTGGCCACAGACAAAACGCCTCCAAGTCGCTGTCACCGACCATTTGACTGCCCTGCCCCCCAGCTCACTCCCCCCTTCCCTCATATATCTCTCGACTGAAAACAAAAGTACAAGATGAAACAGTTAAATGAAATGCTGACTTGTTTTTAGCGTCATTATCCATCATTCATGAAACTCAACTTATTTCCGTATTGCGCCAGCTTTTGTGTCACAGCTGGGGTAAATAAAGCGTGTTTTTGTTCATGGAAGGCTGTGCTCATGATTAGGGCACACACACACACACACACACACACACACACACACACACACACACACACACACACACACACACACACACACAGTCACCCTTCCGCTGGTTAAGTAATTTGAGTAAAACTTCATTCCTGGGAAACACACACACACACACACACACACACACACACACACACACACACACACACACACACACACACACACACACACACACACACACAGTCACCCTTCTGCAGCCCAAGTAATTTAAGGCTTCATTACTAGGGAACACACACACACACACACACACACACACACACACACACACACACACACACACACACACACACACACACACACACACACACACCCTTCTGCAGCCCAAGTAATTTAAGGCTTCATTACTAGGGAACACACACACACACACACACACACACACACACACACACACACACACACACACACACACACACACACACACACACACACACACACATACACACACTAACACACCCTTCTGCAGCCCAAGTAATTTAAGGCTTCATTACTAGGGAACACACACACACACACACACACACACACACACACACACACACACACACACACACACACACACACACACAGTCACCCTTCTGCAGCCCAAGTAATTTAAGGCTTCATTACTAGGGAACACACACACACACACACACACACACACACACACACACACACACACACACACACACAGTCACTCTTCTGCAGCCCAAGTAATTTAAGGCTTCATTACAAGGGAACACACACACACACACACACACACACACACACACACACACACACACACAGTCACCCTTCTGCAGCCCAAGTAATTTAAGGCTTCATTACTAGGGAACAGACACACACACACACACACACACACACACACACACACACACACACACACACACAGTCACCCTTCTGCAGCCCAGGTAATTTAAGGCTTCATTACTAGGGAACAACACACACACACACACACACACACACACACACACACACACACACACACACACACACACACACACACACACAGAGTAATATACGAAGAAGAATAAGTAATTCTAGTACGCTATTCTGACTTAAACCAGACAATTTTGTTCAGCTGAGAGTGGGTCATAGGAGCCTTACTGTAGTGTTGATAGACTTACCATTTACCTTTTCATGGTCAGGATAACTCAAGTACTCTGTTCCAGGTAATGACAGTCGATATTTTTCTTTTCTTGTTTTTCTTTGTTTTTTCTGAGAATGGGTCTTAGGAACTTGAATGTTATTGCTGATACTCTTAACAGGATGATGATTTGTAGAAGGAAGAGGGCGAGGATGAGATTGATGATGATGATTGATGACGATGATTGATGATGATGATTTTACGAATGACGATGGCTGTGATGATGATGATAATTCACAGCCTGTATGCACTGTTAAAATAAAGCCTTTTTCTGGATGACTAGCGAGACTCAGGCCCTTCACCCTTGTTAGTAGAGAGAGAGAGAGAGAGAAACAGTAAACTATAATAAGCGAAATAATTAGGTGAAGAATAATTGCAAGAAAACCCTTCAAGATTCCTAGCTTATTGAGAATAACTTCTCATATTCTTATAAAATTTTCTCCATCAGACATTTCTAACTATTTCGCCATAATATTCGACTTTATAGAAATACATCTGGGCTTATATTTATCCTTTATTCTACTTTTAGGCAATAGATTCCTAGCTCGCTTCATATGACTTCCTATGTTTTCCCTACAGTAAGGTATGAAAAATGTGAAGGGAATCAGGCCTAGTGTTTTTGTGTATCAGGCGCATTTACAGCAACAGAAACAGCTCCATACGTATCAAGTAATATCCAGATTTTCCAGCCATTTCTATGTATTTCAGAACCATAATTCTTTTCATTTTACCATTTCACTCTGCATCAAATGCGTCCACATTATTAGCGACAATTTCCATCAAGCCTACATCAAATATTCTGCCAGTTTTTCTATATACCAAGAACCTCATCGAATATTCTGCCAGTTTTTCTATATACCAAAACCTGCTTCAAATATTCTGCCAGTTTTTCTGTATACCAAGAACCTCAGCAAATATTCATCCACGGTTTTTCTATACATCAAAACCTGCTTCAAATATTATGCCACAATTTTTCTATACACCAAAACCTTCCTCAAATATTCAGCCACAGTTTTTCTATACACCAAAACCTGCATCAAATATTCTGCCACAGCTTTCACATATACACCCAAACCTGCTTCGTGTTTTGTGGTAAATCTTTCGGCTACTGGTCCCTGCTGACACCGCACCCGCCTCTCAGCAGTCACATTGGCGGTGGCTGTGACGGTGGTGGTGGAGGTAATGCGACAGGGATGTGGCGTAGATCATGTAAAGGCGGACACACAACACTGGGCTTGACTATCCTGTGAACACTTAGCATCTACACACCCCACACTTAACTTCTAAACACTCACACTTTACTTGGCTTAAAATTGCCGTTTATCTTGATTGGAGTCATGTAGCAGAATTTAACTTCAGAAGTTGATGCAAGTCATAAGGAAGTGCTCTTGAAACGATTGTCGAGTCGTCTTACTGTTGTCATATTTTGGCCATTGAGTTTGAGGACAGATGTTGTATATGATCACAAAAAAATAAAAAAAACAGGATTAATTTCACTAATATAATTTAGTCTAGGATAATTACCTGATGTTCTTGTAATCCTTTTAATTACTGTCCTTAGTTAAATGTGGCCAGTTACCTAACAATCCATCTGTCTGTCTCTCACTTTTCAACTACAGACTCTATATATATATATATATATATATATATATATATATATATATATATATATATATATAATATTCATTCATCATCCAATCCTACATTGCCCCATGAGGAGCGTAGGGGCCCGGGGCTAGGCAAGTTTGTCTTGACATTTAAGCTAAGAGTGACCAGCCTCACTCATCCTTCAGTGGCAGTACGTGAGCAATAAACCCAAACCATCCCTTGGATATAAACCTTCACCGGCTCAATCCGACTGGAGCTCCGTAATTACCCACTAAACCGCCAGGCGCCAAAATTTGGTTATATGGTTACCACCCAGCGTAGTAAATAGTTTCCTGTTGTACAGGAAACCATTTGGCTTGTCACTCAGTGTAGAGTCACCTACAGGCAGAAGGAAGAGGAAAGAATGAAGGAAAGAAAGACAGAAGAGGGAGTGTAAAGTCACCCGTAGGCAGAAGGACGAGGAAAGAATTAAGGAAAGAAAGACAGAAGAGGATGGAAGGAAAGAAGGATGGAGAAGAGGAAAGGGCAGACACCCGAGAGCAGCACTACATCGAGTGAGTGGACGGTGAGAGCCCCCACCTACCACAATATATATATATATATATATATATATATATATATATATATATATATATATATATGAGCCTCTGTAGTACAGTACAGTGGTAGAGTGTGCGTTTCGTACACGGGTGAGCCAGGGTTCGCACCCCGCCAGGGTAATAAACTTTGGGAGTGTTTACCCAGCCACGTACTACTTTGGCGGACTCAAGGGGTGCTGTGGTTGAATCAGTGTCGCATACTATAAAGTATGCTTGCACCCAGTCGGCTTGCGCGGGCCGACTACACTTGGTTCACAGACTACGCACACATCCAAAGTCACTCCAACACTACCAGTACACTTACAAGCTCTTCTTACCCTACATACAATCTCTACCAGGCAGCCTAAGCCACTTGGTAGAGATACATTGGCTGTATCGTCCCGACTTCGGTCGGGATAAGCCGGTCCTGTAGTGGATACTCAAACGGCTGATGATGATTATATATATATATATATATATATATATATATATATATATATATATATATATATATATGAGGGCTGTGAGGCAGGGAAGCATCTCTGTTTACTCATCCAGTGAGGCTGATCGAGTAATTGAAATTTGAATATTCATATCCACAGAGTTTTGAAACTTTGGTACAGGTTACACGCTGTACACCAACATAGAGGTATACCAGTGACAGCAGGCAGTATTCATGTACAGTGCTGAAAATGTATTTATTTAATTTATCCGTCAATGTCTGTCTATATCTATATCTGTATATTATGTCCCTGTGTTATCTGTGTATATTTTTCTATATCCATCCACCTGTTTGGATCTGTAATCTACTGTATATGTCTTTCTGCATGTCTGTATTATCAGTCTGTCCGTCTGCATGGCTACCTATCTTTCTATATTATTCATCTGTCTCTATATTTTTATCTATCTGTTTATCGTTTTAATGCCAGACGCCATCACGAGGGGCTTGCCATGAACAAATTGCCTCCACATCACCCTGTCCTCTGCCATCACCCTGCCCTCCCTCCATTTCACACCACGTGAAGGTGTAATAAAGAAAATAAATCGCTAAGGGAAACGTGCTAGGGGCCCACCTGTGCCATTTAGGAACGAGCCTTTGTTCCTTTTCCCTCCCTTGCAGTACAGTGTTGTCCTTTGAAGTCCTGTGCTACGGCCAGACGAATTTATTCAGCTTATAAGAGACCACTTCATGGGGCTTAAAATCGTCTCCATTAACCCCTTCATCACAAAAGCGTCCTGTCATTCACTCCATTTACCAGCAGACGATTTCAAGCTTTGACTTCCTATACTGTGTTCACTTTCACTTGGCCTAAAATTACCATCTCTTCATCTTGAATACTGAGCTGTTGCAGGGGATTAACGCTAAAATATGATCCTAGTCACGAAGAAGAGCTGTGGAAAGGATGTAGAGTCGTAGTGTTGTTATTTTCTGCCACTGAGCTTGGTGAAGTAAACAGCGAAACGACGAAAATCTGGGTCAAGTTAAAGTGAATGGACTATACATGTTTCGAGTTATGTAATTTCGTCTGTTGGTAGGGGGAAAAAAAAAATATCCTATACTCTTTTTACTCAAACTTGGCCTAAAATTATCATCTGTCCATCTTGAATGCTGAGTTGTAACATGAGATTAGCACTAGAATATGATGCTAGTCATGAAGAAGTGCTATGGAGAGGACGCAGAGTTGTAGTAATGTCTTTTTCTGACACTGAACTACGTGGAATAAGCTACAAAAGGACGAAAATCTGGACCAAGTTAGAGGTGGTCCTTAAATAGCTCTGCAATAGAAACTCACCTGATGTTATGTGTTCGTGAGACGGTTTAGTCTGCTGATGTGGGCGTGGATGTGGCAGTGGGAGTAAGAAATGAATGTTTCAAGTTGGACATTAATAACGTTGACTGAGCCTTCCCCACAAGACACCCTTTTTACACGTAATTCTTCCTATCTCTAACCTGTTTATTTTACGTGGGGGGAAACGTATTAAAATGAAAGATTTAGATATAGGTATATTAGAGTGCTAGAGTTATCCCAGCCATAAAAATGTTAACAGGTAGGAGGAATTTTGCATTATCAGGTCGGTGGATTGGTGTGATAAAACGGGATGCGATAGTTTGGTTGGTGTGGACTGGCCTGTATTGGGGATTAGGGCGGCCATCTGTGTGTCAGGCTTAATGGAACTGCCAGAGAGAGAGAGAGAGAGAGAGAGAGAGAGAGAGAAAGAGAGAGAGAGTTAAGCCGTACACTACACAAACACTGTAATACTCCAGCCATCTCCACGAATATTACAGAAATGGGTTTAAAGATATTACTCTCTCTCTCTTCTTCCCGATACGTACCCAGCCAGCATGGGCGAAGAGGGGATAATTCTGGCCCTCACTCTCCATTGTCGGCGGCCACCTCTGAATAATACATCTCAGGTTCTAAGTGTATTATACCTTCCTTTGCATATTCGGCCAGCATGGGGAATGGAGTTGGTTTGGGTTCACACACACACACACACACACACACACACACACACACACACACACACACACACACACACACACACACACACACACACACACACACACACACACACACACACACACACACACACACACACACACACACACACACACACACACACACACACACACACACACACACACACACACACACACACACACACACACACACACACACACACACACACGGTAACTATTGCATCTCGTCTTTATCACCGTGAATGTATTGTGTGTGGTGGTGGTGGTGGTGGTGGTGGTTGCGGTGGTGATGGTGGCAAGTTATTATTTTTAGTAATAGTATCCGTAGTAGTGATATTCGTAGCAGCATCAGCAGCAGTAGTAGTAGTATAGTAGTAGTAGTAATAATAGGAAAGAGAAGAGGATGGTAGTGGATGGTAGTCGTGGTTGTGTGTAATTGTGGCAGTGATTGTTGGGGCTCGTTGACCGATGATGGTCTCGGTGGTTGTAGTAGTAACTGGTTGTAGTGATTGGTTGATGGTAGTGGTAGTGATGGTGGTTGGGTTTGTGAATCACAGAAAATTGCACTGGGACAGACTACGAGATTACTCTTTTTTCTTATTTCACACTCAAATAATTTGCTATTGAATTTGACATTCGGCTGCTGTGAACAAGATATATAGTTTTTGTTTACCTTGCCTGTGAACAGCTGTGGCAATTGGTCTTCTGATGTTACAACACTTCTGCGTTACTGACACTTAACTGAAATAAACTGGAGTCAGCCGAAGTGAAATATAGTTGACCTGGCCTTGAGAAAGCTAATGACGACAATATTAACAGTTAGAAGCGTATGATTCATTTTCAGCTGAATGAAATTGTGTTGCGAAGAGTTGTTCCATGAGAAAGTTAGTAGTAACGGTATAATCACTCCGGCTTCCTTGGCTCACCCTCAGCTTAAAGGAATCATCTGGTGTTAGCTGTAATAGAATGCTAGAGTTGTGCCGACCAGTAGATGGTTAATAATGGAACACAAACCGGGATCTTGTTCAAAAAGGGACACTGGATTGGATATTCCACCTTAGCTTGAAGATATAAATCGTAACAGCCAATCCCAGTTAACCCTATTAGAGTTGTACCGTAGAGCCTGGAGTTGTACCGTAGAGCCTGGAGTTGTACCGTAGAGCCTGGAGTTTGTACCTTAGAGCCTTGAGTTGTACCGTAGAGCCTGGAGTTGTACCGTAGGGCCTCGAGGGTAGGCTACCGTAGTCGAGTACATTTAAAGACAGAGGATCAGTCTACTTTCCTTGGCGGCATTACTTGATAAACCTCCAGTCACCTCGTGGGAATCGAACCTGTGCATGGTCATCACTACGACTGGCTAATTCTAACCACAACACGACCACAAGTTACTTATCAAATTACAAGTTCAGATTAACCTCCCAGCACGTAGTGAAGGAATTTACGCCAGCACTGTGATGTCTTTGTTAGTCTTGCAATCTACAGAACGTTTTACTCAATTTAGCAGAGAGATGTCGAAGTGGCAGGGGTAGCTTTAGCGTTCACTGGCCCCGAAAAAAACAAAGGGGTATTTTCTATGCTCCTAATCGTTCTTCGGCAGCAGGAATAAACTAACAGACGTCACGGTAATAATGTCGTTAGTGCCCTGCCGTACTATAAACTCTTTACTTTAGGTTGTCCTAATATTACCATCTTTCCATCTTGAATACTGCATTGGAATAATAGATTATCACTAGAATATGGAGATAGCCAAAAAGAAGTGCTGTGAGACAAGGATGCAGAGCCATGGCAGTGTCTGTTTCTGCCACAGAGGTACGTGAAATAAGCTACGAAAGGACATTCACCATACTAGGCTTAACAGAATCGTCTGTCGGTGACAGAAATAAAGTAAAGTACTTCACTGTAGTAATTTCCCGTAAGCAGAACACAATAGTCAATATATAAAACAGATGTAATGGAAGTAAAGACAGTGTCCTGCATCCTTCTTTCAGCATTTCCTAAGCTTTAAAAAGTCGTCTTTTGGTGGCAAGAATGGAATATAACACGTCATGGCTGTAAAAGCAGAATTTCCTGCATCCCCTCCCCCCCCTCCCCCTTTTCAACTTTCTTTACAACGAATTAACGCTGCCATGTTGGGTCCCGGAATGGCCGCCCACCAGTACGCACTTTCGGTAGCTTCAACTGTCCCCCTCCGCCTCTGTTGTGTTGTTTGATGTGAATGCTGAGGGACACTGTGTGTATACTACGGTGCTGGCTTATAACCCTTTGTCTCCGTGCTGGGTAGTCCTATTGTCATGGTGGCTATGCTCTGTTCCCCTTAACTTGGGCCAGGTTTTCGTACTTTTACATAATTTCGCGTAGTTCAGTGGTACTACTGTAGAAGAGCCAGCTGCTTCTCTGCATCTTTCCGTAACATTTCTTCGTGACCAGCGCTATATTACTATTATTATATTGTTACATTTGAGCATTCACGATGGAGAAGTGGCAGTTTTAGGCTACGCTAAAGTGAAAGAGTAGGTAAGGCATGTGGTTAGGTTGTGCAGACTGCCCTTGAATAAATCAGGTTACTGTAGGTTAGGTTGTGTTGATTGAACTATGTTACGTTCGGTTAGGTTAGATTGAGTTAGGTTGGATTGGGTTAGGTAGGATTCGGTTAGATTAGATTATGTTTAGTAGGTTGTGTTGTATGATGTGAGTGATGAGGGGCTGTGTATTTCATCAGGCTGTAGTGACGGAATGGTACTTATGTACTGTAGGTCGCATAGTCATTGTATTGGTTAGGGCTGAATAGTGAGTGGATAGTTTGTTTTATCAGTCAGTGGAGAGAGACCGTGTGTTGAATCCACGGGTAGGCTCTTATGGCAGTACATGGAAAGATTCTGTTGTTGTGTTGTCCCTGTAGTTTGTCGGTTTAGTTAGGTTTTGTCACTTAGGTTAGCTTAGGTTAGGTTGTAAGGTTAGGTTGTGATGGGTTTGGTCAAGTTTGGTTGTGTTGTATTGAGTTAGGTTGTGATTTTTTTTGTTAGGTTAGGTTATGTTGTGTTAGGTCAGACTTGTGTTGAGTTAGGAAGGTTAGACTGTGTTTTGTTGAGTTAGGTTAGGTTGTGATGAGTTAGGTTAGAATGTGTTGTGCTGAGTTAGATTGTGTTGTGCTGAGTTAGGTTAGCTTAGGCTGAGTTTTTTTATGTGGGTGGTGAGAGGGTCGCTTAGGCTCCTTTGTCATTGTGTAAGGGGCGTGTGTGAGGTACGTGGATAGATTCTGTTGTTTTTATCCAGTAGGTCTGCAGGTTGTAAAGTCTGTGCACGATAAGCTTACAGTATATACCTATGTGTTGGGAAGCACGAGGGTATGACACTAATTGGTGAACCCGATTTAATGGTTTGTGTACTGAAACGTCTAGACAATTAGCGTGAGTGACTGGGCCCGGGAATTTGGAAGGGATCGAACAGGAATTTGCAGTGTATGCATAGGAGATGACCCCGACTGAGAGATAATATTAACTTCGGTGCTATCAGTGCCGTGCTGATGTGTAATTTTGTCGGTGTCAGAAAGATAAAAGTAGCATACCCATTCAGTACGATAAGGTCTTTTTCATTTTATTCTGGCAGCATCTGGAGATTTTTTCTTTTTCAGCTCATAAAGGCTTAACCAGATATTGAGGACTAAAAAAATACCCAGTTTTTATCTCATCTCTCCACCTCGTCCTCGCTTTCCCAATCCTTCTCTCCATGTCAGTCTCGCATGCTCATCTAGTCAGTCTCTCATCACTACCTCCACCAGCATCTCTGTCAACATCGTCATACCTTTTGAGCACTGTGGCAGCTTTGAATTTTCACACATATCAAGGCGTATTATGCAGAACAGAATATCAGGGCGTAATGTGCAGAACAGAATATCAGGGCGTATTATGCAGAACAGAATATCAGGGCGTAATGTGCAGAACAGAATATCAAGGCGTATCATGCAGAACAGAATATCAAGGCGTATTGTGCAGAACAGAATATTAAGGCGTATTATGCAGAACAGAATATCAAGGCGTAATATGCAGAACAGAATATCAAGGCGTATTATGCAGAACAGAATATCAAGGTGTACAAGGCGTAATATGCAGAACAGAATATCAAGGCGTAATATGCAGAACAGAATATCAAGGCGTAATATGCAGAACAGAATATCAAGGCGTAATATGCAGAACAGAATATCAAGGCGTAATATGCAGAACAGAATATCAAGGCGTAATATGCAGAACAGAATATCAAGGCGTAATATGCAGAACAGAATATCAAGGCGTAATATGCAGAAGAGAATATCAAGGCGTAATATGCAGAACAGAATATTAAGGCGTATTATGCAGAACAGAATATCAAGGTGTACAAGGCGTAATATGCAGAACAGAATATCAAGGTGTACAAGGCGTAATATGCAGAACAGAATATCAAGGTGTACAAGGCGTAATATGCAGAACAGAATATCAAGGCGTATTATGCAGAACAGAATATCAAGGCGTAATATGCAGAACAGAATATCAAGGCGTATTATGCAGAACAGAATCAATCATTTCCTGTGGCACCCTCGGGGATGCATAGGGCCTCGATGAACTCACACCACCACATCCTGTCTTGTGCTAACTCCTCAAGATCTCCCCAACACTCATCTCCAGCTTCCCGTCTCATTGTCCTCACCCACGTCTCTTTTGGCCTTCCTCTACCTCTCCTACCAGGTGCCACCCACCCTGGTGTACCTCGTACTATTCCCTGTCTCCTATACACATGTCCTAGCCACTTCCATCGTGAGAATCTAACATATTCATCGATCGGCTGCACTCCCGTTATTTCTCTAATTCTACTATTTGGTATCCTTTCCCACCACTTAACTCCTAATATTCTTCTAAGTGCTTTATTTTCAAACACCAAGAATTTATTTTCCATAGTCACTGTGCTGTACCAAGACTCGTGTCCATAAATTAAGATACTCCTAACCATTACCTTATAAAGTTTGATTTTTGTATGCACAGAGAAATTGTTATTATTCCAAATATTTTTAAGCATTCCCATTGCCTGATTAGCCTTCTTTAACCTTTCCTCGAATTCAAAGTTCAAAGAACCATCCTTGGCTAAATAAGTACCTAAATATTTAAACCTATCAACTTGCTTTACAACCATACCTCCAATTACACATTCCTGCGCATTTTCCATATTCATATTAATTATTTCAGTTTTTCCACAATTAATAACCAAACCCACCTTGCGACCTTCACTCACCAAACAGTCCAACACTCTCTGCATCTCTTCTGGCCCATCACAAATCAAAACTATATCATCTGCATAATCTAAATCCAAAAAGTTTCCTGTTCTCTCCCCAAAGTATACCTGCACCGGTTTCTGTTCCAACACGTTTCATAATGTAATCAATGACCAATATAAATAGTAAAGGCGATAGAACACCACCTTGAATTACTCCGGACTTGACTTCAAACGAATCACTCAGACAACCATCAACCATCACTTTACAAAATGTGTCCTCATGCATGTTCATAATGACCCTCACAAACTCCTCTGGTATTCCATAATGTCTCATGATCTTCCCCATAGACTCTCTCGAAACACTATCAAAAGCCTTTTCAAAATCAACAAAACAAAGACTTAACGGTACTCTCATTTCATTAACTTGCTGCATCAAATGCCTAACTATAAAGATCTGATCATTGCAACCACGTCCCTTTCTAAAACCAGCCTGTTCATCCCTCAGAATACCCTCAACCACCGGCTCCAACCTATTTAACAACACTCTACTGAAAACTTTCAAAGCTATCGGTGACAAAGAGATTCCTCCAATTACCACATTCACTCAGGTCTCCTTTCTTCGGAACTTTAACAATTACACCATTCTTCCAAACTGATGGTAGTAACCCCGTCACCCATATCTTATTGAATAGCTTGGTCAAGATCATTATTAATCTATCCCCCTCCACTTTAAACATTTCCGGAAATAAACCATCCTCCCCTGGTGCCTTATTATTCTTTAACTGTTTTACTGCTTTCTCCACTTCTGCAAGCCTCAACTCTCCTGTTTCTATATTTAAATCTTCCTGAGCAGACGGTATATCCTCTTCTGGTGGTATTGGTCTATTAAGAACTGTCTCAAAATGCTCTTTCCATCTATTTTTAATATCTCCATCTTTGGTCAATAAATTTCCTTCCCTGTCTCTAATTGGTATTTCCTTGCGTTTACCTGCATTACCACTCAGTTCTCTAATCGATTCATATGCTATTCTTTGACTCTGTCCATCATTTTTGTTTATTAGGATTTCAGTCTCTGCAACCTTTTCATCCACACATCTTCTTTTATCTCTCCTAGCTAACCTTCTTACTTCTGAATTCAAACTCCAGTACGCAGCTCTTGCTAATTCAATCTCTCGTTCATCAACGCATTGCCTCTCACTCCTCAATTTAGCCTCACCTCTCTTTTTTATCATATCCCACGTTTCCTCTGATATCCAATTCTTTCTCTTGAATCTATGTCTCCTTCCAATCGTACATTCAGCAGTCTCATGCAAAACTTTGTTCACATCCTCCCACATCTCATCTACACTTCTCTCCCCCTCTTCCAACGTTTCCAACACCAAAAACCTATTTCTGCATTCTAATCTGAATTCCTCCTTTTCTTCTCCTTCTCTTCTAAGCTTAACAATATCGTATCTACCAACACCAGATTTTTCCTTCTTCTGATTTTTAAGTTTAAACCTTATTTTTGCAATGCTGAGTTGATGGTCACTACCAATATCCGCTCCCCGTTTAACATGAACATCTAGCAGAGAACTTCTATGCCTCCTACTGATAGCGATGTGATCAATCTGATTTTTATATTTTCCACACGGCGACACCCAAGTTGTCTTGTGTATATTGCAATGCTGAAAGAGTGTGCCGATGACTAAGTCATTTGCTAGACAGAAGCTTCCAAACCTCACTCCGTTTTCACTCATCCTACCACCAACTCCCATCTTACCCATACATGCCTCAAATCCCTCATTTGAACAGCCCATTACTGCATTAAAGTCTTCAACGCAGATCAAAACATCATGTCTAGGTACCCTTCCTACTCCTTCTTGCAACTTTTCATAAAATGTGTCTTTCCTTTCATCGAGTGCATCATTAGTAGGTGCATAACACACAAACAGACTGATGTTGCCATGATTTGATTTAAACCGTGCGTATAGCAATCGCTCATCTATAGGATCCCACTCACATAAAGCCTTATTTGCTTTACAACCCAGCAACAATCCTACTCCCTGATAATGCATTCCGTCCTGTCGGCCAGATATCAATAAACGTATACCATCCTCCAAATCCAACTTATCGACTCCAGTTAATCTAGTTTCTGTCAGAGCACAAATATCAAGTCCGTAATTTTGAAAAACCTTCACTAACTCATCGATTTTACCGTCATGATTTAGCGTTCTCACATTCCAGTTACCAATTTTAATTGTATTTTTTGCATTGACAAAGGAATTAGATTGTAACTGAGGCAACCGTGAGATTCTTAGCACCCCCTGCCCATTTAAGGGCTGCACGGGACTGGGGGCCATTATTGTTCTTTCAGAGTCCATCAAGGTTTCTTTGGCTAACTTCCTGAACACCTCGCCATTGTGTTGCAGTCGCAGTAGGCAGCTAACTTGCCTGATTGCCCACACCCGAAAGACCCAGCTATGCTGTAGCCAGTCACGTGCCGGCATGCTTCCCAGCCATTTCACTCTCAAGGAGTTCCTCTGCCTGAGAAAGCAACCACCCCCCTGCTCCCGAGGGCTTTTGATCTGTGTAGGTAGAGGGCGATCACTCCCTCACTAGCCATATACAGTGTATATACAGTGTATATGCTACACTCACCATAACAGAATATCAAGGCGTAATATGCAGAACAGAATATCAGGGCATAATGTGCAGAACAGAATATCAAGGCGTATCATGCAGAACAGAATATCAAGGCGTATTATGCAGAACAGAATATCAGGGCATAATATGCAGAACAGAATATCAAGGCGTATCACGCAGAACAGAATATCAAGGCGTTATATGCAGAACAGAATATTAAGGCGTATTATGCCGAACAGAATATCAAGGTGTACAAGGCGTAATATGCAGAACAGAATATCAAGGCGTATCATGCAGAACAGAATATCAAGGCGTATTATGCAGAACAGAATATCAGGGCATAATATGCAGAACAGAATATCAAGGCGTATCATGCAGAACAGAATATCAAGGCGTAATATGCAGAACAGAATATCAAGGCGTATTATGCAGAACAGAATATCAAGGCGTAATATGCAGAACAGAATATCAAGGCGTATTACGCAGAACAGAATATCACTACGCTGACGGGAATATGGCTCATACGGGACTAACCACTTCACCCCCATGACGCGTGTGTGTGGCTGTATTCTCGCTGCCCCTCTCATGATTTCCTCAAGTTTTGGAGCGAGAATTTCTAGTGACGGCGTTAGGAACAGTCTGCATTAACGCATTCACAATCTCTCTCTCTATCTCTCTCTCTCTCCCTCTCAGCGGATTAAAATCATCTCATCACAGCAAGAATACAAAGAAAAAAAAAAACACGTCATTAGATTGGGGGTGTTTAAGGTGTACTGCACAGTAACGGTAAACTAGGAAGAGGTAACAAGGAGCCTCCCAAGCCCACGAGAACTGGTGTAATAGTTTAAATAAAATAAACGAGATGCCAGGGAGCCTCCTAAACCCACAAGGACAGCTGTACTGTATGACCTAACTGCTAAGCCCCCAAAACAGGTGTGACAGTAAAAAACGAAAGAAGAGGTGTCGGGGAGCCTCCTAAATGCACTATGCAACAAACAATATTATAATGGTTCTGTGTCAGGCAGCCTGTTAAGCCCACGAAAGTTAGTGTATTATAATAAAAAAAAAAAAACTAAGGAAGTGGTACCAGGGAGCATCCTAAGTCCAGCAGAACTGGTGTACTATGCAGTAAAGAATAATCTAAGGAAGATGGGTCAGGGAGCCTCCAAAACCCACGAAAACATGTGTGCTGCCGTATTTAATAAATGATTAAAGGAAAAGGCGTCAGGGAGCCTCCATAACTCACGAGAACATGTGTACTATACAATAATAATGGACAAAAAGAGGTGTCAGGGAGCCTCCTACGCCCACGAGAATAATGTGCAGTATATAAAAAGAATAAAGGAAGAGGTGTCAGGGAGCCTCCTAAACCCACCAGAACAGGTACTGTATACAATAAAGAATAAGGAAGCGGTGTCAGGGAGCCTCCTAAGTCCGCCAAAATTCGCTTCGTGGTAACTTCATCTGCGGGTAACTTTGCCTGAATTTCAACGAGTGAAAAGATCCACAAAAACTGCACTCTTATTTACACTGACATCAGCGGCTGGCGTTGGAAAAGTGTAAATTGGACCAAACACTACCATAAAGTCAGATTTATTTCTCCATGTAACCCGGTGGAAAAAAATATCAATAGAGTGTGATTTGATTAATGTTTGAAATTCAGAAAACATGTCGCATAAACAAACCTGGATGTTGAAATTCTGTGGCTTTAATGCATGTCGTGAAGTGACCAATACGATAATCACGGTTGTCACACACACACACACACACACACACACACACACACACACACACACACACACACACACACACACACACACACACACACACACACTGCTCAAAACAACACCTGCTGTTGCTCCAGTGCTGGTGTAACAAAGGTCAAGGTCACAGGAAAGGTCAGATAATATGTCAAGGACAACTTGAACAGTTTCGTTCCATTTTGGACCAGTCTTGGTGGAAGGGGTGGAGGTAATGCAAGGATGAAGATTAAAAAAAAAAAAAAAAGACGGTCAAGGATCATGGTCACAGGGCAAGATAAAAGCTTACTTATAAGTGAACTGAAATGCTAAAACAATTTTTACCAAATTTTAACCAAATTCGGCGAAGGGTTAAGGGTCATCCAAGATTATCTGTATTTTGGAGATTAATAGGTCAAAATCCAAGGTCATATGGCAAAATCAGTTTAATCAATTTTGATCTGATTTAATCCATGCCAAATATTCTGGGAGGATTCAGGATAATGCAAGGATGAAGAGATTCGATTTATAGAAAAGTCCATCAGAAGTCAAGGTCAGAGGTTAAGGTCAAATATTTAAAACTGTAACTTAAGCTTCAGTTTCTTTTTGACAAACCTTTCGGAAGGATTGTAGGTCAGCTAAAGATAAAGATTCAATTTTGAGAACAGTTTTAAAGATATAGTGGAGCCTCATACAGTTATAATCTGATTTGGATCAAACTTAGTGGAAATGTTGAGGGTAAGGCAAGAACGAAGTAATTCATTTTTTGAGACATCAGTAGAAGTAAAGGTAAAAAGGTGAACGTCCATCAAAAAGCGCCTATTCAAATATTCGGCCATTAGATCATTTGTGGGTTGCGGGTGTTTTACTTCGTGAATGCTCCAGCCTGTCGGGGAAGAGATGGGGGGAGAGGCAGAAGGGGGGTTAAATGAGGGTTGGGAAGAAGGGGAATCGAGAGGGAAGAGGGAGAGGAGGAAAACAAGAGAGAGAGAGAAGAAGAATGTATGAAAGAAAAAGGAGGATTGGAGAGGTGAGAGGGAAGAAAGGAGGGGTTGGGTGGTAGGGGTGTGAGGGAAGATTGGTAGGGAAGGAAAAGGTAGTGGGAGGGAAAAGGGTGGGAATAGGGTGAGAAACTGTGGTAATAGATAAATCTCTTCATGACTGCATTTTGTTTAAGTTTCTTTCAGTTACCGCAAACAATTACATTCAGTTAAGAGGGAGTCATGGCAGCCTGAGAGTCTTAATACTGGCACCATAAACCCTCTCATGGTCAGGACAACTCTGGTGCAGCTGTATTATAAGCAACACCAAGACGATTATCCTCAGCTGAAAGTGAATAATTGGAGTCGCAGATAATTAACACTATAGTTCATTCACTTCAACTTGGCCCAAATTTTCATCCTTTTGCAGCATAATTCACGTAGCTCAGTGGCAGAAAAAGACAATACTATGGCTTACATCCATTCTGTAGCACTTCTTCGTGACTGGCATATGCAACTGTTAATCTGTTGTTCTAACTCAACATTCAAGATGGAGGGATGACAGTTTCAGGGCAAGGTAAAGTGAACAGAGGATAGGACCATTAACTCTCTCAAGGTTAGGAGAACTCTAATATCTAATGATTGCCTCGCGTTTGGTGGAATAGAATACAAGAACGCACGTGACCACGGGAAATTTAAACCCCACGAGTTGATGGGCATTTAATAAGCAAAATTAAATCCCTGGGGAGGGGGTGCGAGGGAGCCAGTTAAAACCCACTAAAGGTCAGCCTAATAATTTAGTTCCTTCATTTTTGTTTCTGTTGATTCGGTGATTCTTAGAAAGCCTCTGCCATCTTACGTTATTTTTTTCATTCGCAAAGCTGAGAGAGAGAGAGAGAGATCGCGGCCTCTACCATCTTATGTTATTTTTTCATTCGTAAAGCTAAAGCCTCCGTCACACATTCCATAATTGAACCACGATAGCGCCACTAATTCAATTATTGGCGCTGTCGTGAAATTTGACGCCGATAACAAACAGTATCATGATGGCTGTATGTGTCATGATGGTTATAAGATGGTCACGATGGAGTCATGACAGCTGTAAGATTGAGTCACGATTGGCAGATTTTCAAAATTTTGACGGTCATTTTGTCGTCACGATGAGGCCACGATCACCACGACAGTGCAATGACAGAGTCACGACGGTGCCATGAATGTACCACGATAGCTTCAAGAGTTATGCCCACACGCCCAACCCCCTGCATGTTGCCACATGGGCCCGCGCAGGTGCCAAATCACCGAGGCCGCGATAAGTGTGTAGGTCTATCATGACTCTATCATGATCCATAATTATCTCTGTTGTGACTCAGTCACCATATTCTTAGGGCTATCGTGACTCCACCTTAGGACCATCGTGACACGTGTGTGTTAACCGTCAAATGATCGTCAAAATTATTAGCTTTATCGTGACTCATGCTTGCATCTATCGTGACGCGTTCGGCATAGTGTTAGGGCTATCGTGACTCACTCATAACGGTTTTTTTTTTGTCATGACAGAGTCACGAAAGGACCTACAACGGCCACGACAGAGTCACGTAGCTGCTACAAAGATCATGATAAGGTCACATAAGACAGGATAGCGCTACGTAGGGTACAAAAATCGGGGAGCTTCCCGATAAATTAATGCTTGCGTTAATTTCTCGTGGCCTCGGCCAAGTGCGTCACGAGTGTCACGATCGATCACGATAGACCCATAATCAGGACCATGATGCCGCTACTAATTGAATTAGTGGCGCTATCGTGGTTCGATTATGGAATGCGTGACGGGGGCTTTAGAGAGAGAGAGAGAGAGAGTTGCAAGACATGCCATGCTTCATATTTTTTAGATTTTTCATAGGTATAGTATTGTTTCTTCTCTTAGCCATAAACAGAGAGGAGAATATGTTGCAATTCTAATTGCCCATCACATCACCCATTCATAACCTTTACCATAATATTGATTTATAACATCATACATCTGGCAAGTGTGGTGGGAGACTAAGGCCCGGGCGAGGAAGCGTTGTGATTGGTTGATCCGGAGCGGCTGGTTCTTCAATGCCACCTCTTGATGTTTCTCATTTCTCTTAATTAAATCATACTTCCACGATTGTTGCTCACGTGGGTTGTCTGTATTATAATCCTGCCAAGAGTGGTATCATGAGGCTGTTTGTGGCCTTCAAAATAGAGAGTATTGCAATGTTTATTATTTCGTGCTACCCATGATGTCTTGCCCACCTCTTCCCTCCCCACTGTTCCCTCTCCTCCCCCCCCCCGTCCCCATTTTGTCTCTCTTCCCTCCTCCGTTCCATCTCTTCCCTCCTCCCCCGTTCCCTCTCCTCCCTCTGGTGTTTTTCAGTCTATCCAGATGATAGGGTTCGACGTCATCCGAGTTGAAACTGTGACAAGTGTGTGCATACCTGTGTGACTTCAAATATTGCTCATTTCGTCCAGAACTTCACCCAGTTCGACCCACAAGGCTGTATTAGGGTTTTGTGATGACCAGGATAATACAGGCACTAGAAAGGGGTACAACGTGAGTGAAATATGAAGACTGGGACGGGAGACTACCTATGCCGGTGTGTAAAGGTCCAGCTATCTTGGGGTACCGTAAGTGTTGTCATTTGTTAACACTTCACAGCGATGGCATTTTCGTCCGTGTTCTTGCTGTTTCTACATTTCTTTTCAGCTTAGAAGACACTTTGGAAACTGGAAGAGTAAAAAATAGCTTTCATTAACCCCCTTCATCTCAAACTGAAGAAAATTGCCTAAAAGTTGCATAGCATTTTTTCATGATTTAGGCTCATAATCTCGTATCAGTCCCTTGTTATAGTTCAGCAGTCAAGATGGAGAGGTTACAATGTTATGTCAGGTTAGAGTAAAAGGAGTATAGTTTAGGAAGAACTGCACCAAACGATTGTGTTATGTTTGGGAGAAATCTTTCTAAATATGGGAGGGGGGAGAGTCGATACAGCCTATATTATTCCTTCACCACCAATTGGCTGTCAAGTTAAATGAAATCGATTGTTGTCAGCAAGAGTAAACCACCAAAAGACGTCCTTGTATAGAAACAGTTAAATGGGTTGGAAAAAGAAAAGCATCACTGCTGGACTAACTCTCTAATGGTCGTGTCTTCAGTATTTCATGCCAGGTAATGCCGGATGATTTTATTCAGCTGAGGGTGAGTCACAGGAGCCTGGGAGTGTTTATCCGTCACCATTAAACAATTCATGGACGAGCATTTCCATTGGGCACTTTTACTGAAGCAGAGGACAGACGGTTTTGTTAGTGTAGAGGGAAGGCAATATTTGATCGCGCCACCTCGATAATTTTCTTTGACCCAGTATATATTATCTAAAGGTAGCAAGAGTTATTGAAAGGTACGTCATCGGAGTGAAGGGAACAACGCTTCCACTTCCATGATGCATTCTATTTTCATATGATGTCTGCCAGTTTTTTTTTTTTTTTTTTTTTTTTTATCATTCTTCGAGCTGGAGGCATTAGATGCAGCCTTTATTAACCGCCTTGTCTACTTGTTTTTTTTTTCTAAGCTGGATAAACTCATATGGCTGTAGAAACACTATTATAAATATATATATGCTTCGAGCTGGAGGCATTAGATGCAGTCTTTATTAACCCCTTTGTCTACTTGTTTTTTTTTTTTCTAAGCTGGATAAACTCATCTGGCTGTAGAAACACTAATATATATATATATATATATATATATATATATATATATATATATATATATATATATATATCCTTCGAGCTGGAGGCATTAGATGCAATCTTTATTAATCTCTTTGTCTCCTTGTTTTTCTTTTCTATGCTGGATAAACTCATCTGGCTGTAGAAACACTATACCTGTATATATATATATATATATATATATATATATATATATATATATATATATATATATATATATATAAAGGTAGATATTCCTTGCGCGTGAAAATCTCTAGGGTGTTACTGACTTACGGGGCCGGTCCGGGAGATGTTTTCCTGCATATAAAAAGCCATTATCGTCTTATTAGGGGTTAATGGAGAGTGCTCGAAACCTTTGGGTTGAATAAAATCGGTTATGGCATTGAAAGGTAAATACACAAGACGTCATGGAACTGAAGGGGAAAGTAGACACTGTTTTAAATCAGTTCACTGCCAGACAAATCCCTAACACTGGAAGAGACCGTCTAATCGTGGCCTGAATAAAATAAAAAACAAAGAAATTGTAGTAAAGGTTTAAAAAGTACGCCTGAACTGAGCTACAGCAGTGCACAAAATGGAACGATGGGATAGGGAGAGTTTCGGGTTGGAGTGAGAGAGGATTTGCGAGGGAGGTAGGCAGACAGTTGTTCAGAGTTATGATTGGAAAGGGGAGATGGCATGGATTCGAAACTGGGAGAATGGGATGGGAATGGAGCAGAGTAGGATGGAAAGCGATAGAACGGGGGTCATGCTGTCTTCTCGTCGACTTTTCCCACCACCTCTCGCTAATCAGTTTATTTCTGTATCTGGTACCACTCACTTCAGTCAGTTTAGAGCTAATAGTAAGGCAAAAAATAAAAATAAATAAAAAAGGGCGATTTGTGATATTAATTAAATGATATGGAGGCTTCTTTATCGAAAAAAAAAAAATCAGGGCTTCTGATAAATAGCCTACTCTTCCTGACATCTAAGGACTTGAGTAAAAATTGTCAAACTTGGTCCTTGATGCTCGTGGTGCTTCCTGTAGTTTGCTCACCTTAACTTGGCGGAGAGTTTCGTCCTTTTGCTGCCCATTTCCCGTGACTCAGTGGGAGAAGACAATAGTGCAACTCAATATTTTTTCCATAACACTTCTTTGTGACTTGTTCGTTGATTTTACCGTGTAGTCAGGTTTTTGTTTTTGCTTTTGTTTTTCCTTTTGTAGTAGGAGCGCAGAATTAAACCATACCCAGGCTCTACATGTTTTCCATAGCACTTCTTCGTGACTAGCACCATATTATAGTGTTAATCAGTTGTTATAGCACAGTTTACAAGATTGCTAGATGGTATTTTTAGACTTAGATTAAGTGTACAGAATTTAGTGATAGTTGAAATCGGATCCGGACACGATATCCAAATTGCCAACGAGAAAAAGAAAATGCTCGCCTCCCAGTATTTTCCTCTGCTCTGTCGGACAGGTAATTTGCGTGCGAGCAGGAGTGGCAGATTTGTTTTGGGTGCGAGGTAATGTGCGGGGGATGATAGAGGACATTGTTATCTGGCAATTTCACTGAAAAGAGGCACATTAAAAAGGCATTAAGAGGGAGAGGAATTTTGCCTACAGTTGGATTTCCGCCACTGTGTTGTTGGTGATGGTGTGTGGTCTGGGATGAGGCCGGGCACTGCCGCTAATGGCAGAATTAACAACACTCGTTAATGCTTAGTCGTAAAAACTGGCTGGCTGGATTGTAGGTGGAGTTAGTTCCCCCGCCACCCCTGCCAGTGTTTGTTTTTATCCACCCCCTGAAGCAGGATGGTACCATTTGCGGCAGCTTGGCCTATACCGTCGTACTATATTCACCCTATGTCTGTCTGTCTTTGTGTCTGTACTTTTAACTCGTCCAAGGTCATTTTGATGGATCTGAATGACACTTCCCAGATGAGTTCGTCTGGTTACTCTGAAGGCCTTCGACTGTGTAGTTTTCCAACCATGATTTGTAGGATGGTCAGCTCCCCTCGCCTAATTAAAAATTCTCAGAAATAGTGAAAGAAGGGCAGATATGGCTTTGTTATTGGAGTACATCTATATTGGACTCTGTATTTCGATATTTGGGGAGTGTGACCCCCAGTAATTCACAAGGGGCTCAGCCTCCCTTCCAAAAATAAAGATGATCAGAAAAAGGGGATTGTGAGCACATGGATTTCAAATAAATTTCTCAGGTCATTGTCAGCCTATTGTCTTCCATTATATAAAAATCTCCACTATTATATTTAGGGAGATTAGCCCCCCTTCAAAACTTATAAAGTATACAAAATAGGAAAAGAGGGGCAGATATCCCATTGATATATTAGTACATGTAGAATGGGCTACCGTACACTAACTACTACTACTACTACTACCATTACCATTATTTTTTACTACTACTACAACTGCTACTACTTAGAGTATCGTGGGACATAACCCGTTCACATATGCAACCAATGCGATCAGGTGGCTTTTATATCGGGATATCACCTTCTTTATGCCTCTGCCTACTACTTCCTCCTCCTCCTTCTTCTTGTTCTTCTTTTATTATTATTATTACTATTATTATTATTCTTGTTGTTGTTGTTGTTGTTAGTGTTAATGTTTTGTTATTGTTATTCATTTGCCACTTTCAGGCGATTTATTCAGCTATTCAGTGCGTTGATAATTAGGTTGGACAGGTATGTTTTGCAGTTGCCAGAAGCGTTTTATATATATATATATATATATATATATATATATATATATATATATATATATATATA
Source organism: Coenobita brevimanus (assembly GCF_032717465.1). Lineage (NCBI taxonomy): Eukaryota > Metazoa > Arthropoda > Malacostraca > Decapoda > Coenobitidae > Coenobita > Coenobita brevimanus. The sequence continues at coordinate 7,068,403 of NC_136954.1, forward strand.
TATATATATATGACATAATGCAATAGTAGTTAAAGTTCTGTGATTAAGTTGGTTCAGTTGGGTTTCGTTTCTCTTGTAGCAGTTAGGAAAAAATGTCGTACCTGAAAGACCATGTTCATACTCACACTCTAAATAGCCCCATGGGATTTCGTAACATCTCCTTAGCGATTAATCCTTACATTAACCTTACCTGGGTAACCTGGGATGTCGTACATCCCAGGCCACGAAAATGATTTTTTATATATACGAACGTAAGGCCAAGGGAGCTGTCCTTCCGTCTACCTTCCTGACTAGTGAATTGCTTCATGGGGATGACAGGGTCATTCTTAAGCCTCGTACACACCAAGATACAAAGTCGCCCAATATTGTCTCTGGACTGTCTCACATCTGTCTCAGAAAAATCTAAATTTGTCTCGCAACAGTCGCTAGACACTGTCTCTGGGTCACGTACACACCGAGATACTTTATCCAGTAAAAGTCGCGCGACAGTGTCACTGGACTGTTGCGCGACTGTCTCAGGAAAATCTAAATCTGTCGCTGGACAGTCGCGCGACAGTCCTGAGACAAGATTTCGGCTGTATCTTGTCTCCCACGAGATATGGGAGACAAGATACAAGTTGCTCGGTGCGGAGGGGTATGGCAACGGATGACGGAGTTTTTTTTTTTTTTATTATTAAGTTCGCATTTAAAAATGCACGCTTCCTGCTATGAGGAGTCAGTATTCACATATTTTAACATTATTTATGCATAACAGTTGTACATACATTGAATAATTATATGTATATGGTTCTATCCTAAATAATTATAGAGTATATTTATATACTCTAAAATTGCATAAAAGTTATACGTCATCGTTGAAAGATTATACTGTATGTATACGGGTCTGTCCTAATAATAATTATGGTATATTTACACGTTTTACATACATTGTTGAAAAATTATGGGTACGTATATGGTTCAGTCATGACAGTTATTAGCTTTAGTGATTCCACTGTTGATTTTGGCAATTATTCACACACACACACACACACACACACACACACACACACACACACACACACACACACACACACACACACACCATCCACTCACTCAATGTAGTGCTGCTCTCGTGTGTCTGACCTGTCCTCTCCTCCATCCTTCTTTCTTTTCATCTTCTATCTTTCTTTCCTTCATTCTTTCCTCGTCCTTCTGCCTACGGGTGACTTTACACTCCATCTTCTATCTTTCATTCCTTCATTCTTTCCTCTTCCTTCTGTCTGTGGGTGACTACACTGAGTGACAAGCCAAAAGGTTTCCTGTACACCAGGAAACCATTTACTACGCTGGGTGGTAACTATATAACCACATTTTGGCGCCTGGTGGTTAGTGAGTAAATACGGCGCTCCAATCGGATTGAGCCAGTGAGGGTTTATATCCAAGGAATGGTTGGGGTTTATTGCTCACGTAATGCCACTTATGGATGAGTGAGGCAGGTCACTCTCATCTTAAATGTCAGGACCAACTTGCCTAGCCCCGAGCTCCTACGCTCCTCATGGGGTACTGTAGGATTGGGTGATGAATGAATGAAGTGAAATACACATACCGGTATATATATATATATATATATATATATATATATATTCGTCCATAAATATATATCTTCACATGTACATTTTGCCTGTGACTGGAATATCACTTCTTGAGTTTAATATGACAAATGTATATTGTAAACTGATATTTCAATATTCACGAGGTGGATGGTTCAATCACGGACGCGCTACAGAGTCGCTGGACTGTCTCTCAATTGTCTAGCAACAGTCCAGCGAGAAAGTAGCAGAAATGTCTAGCGACCATCTCGCAACAGTCTCTAGACAATCCAGAGACAAAGTTGCCTTGTCTCCAGTGTGTCTCTGGACTGTCGCCCGTCTGAATCTGGATTGTCTCGCAACAGGCGAGATACATAGTCCCTCGACTGTCTCTAGACTTTGTGTCTCGGTGTGTACAAGGCTTTACTGGCACTGATTTTGCTCTAGTGAGTTACTGGAGTCTGTCAGACTCCAGGTTACCTTACATAATACCTCATAATATGTCATTCCTTGTGTGCAGTTAATTTTCATTTGCTGTGTTTTTCATTTTGTTTCTAGGAAGTCCCAACATCAGTCTACAGCAGATGACCAGAAAGATTAAGACAATAGCTTTCAGTTTTGCTTGGGTTAAAATTAAAATTAGCGTGTTCAAAATTTTGCATCTTTTTCAAATATTTCTAAATGTATTTCTTCATTTAAACTTTTTTTTGGGGGGTGGGCTCAATGAAAGAAAATGGCTTGAATTATATGTGTATTAAAATACGGTCCAGTACTCCAAACGTATTTTTTTTATTTTTTCATTGGGGTCTGTGAGACCCCGAGTTACCTAATATGGTTAGATTAAAGGGTTACCTATACAGGGTTAGTCCTCTGTATCGTCTTGTATGCAATTGATGTAAACTTTATCAGTATTAAAACGATAGAGGTAACATTCAGGGGAAGGCTATAGGGGAGGATACGAAATAAATCGCTCAGGAAGAGGGGCTACGATACGTTCAATGTAACTCGTATCTAGAATAAAGGTTTACCGATCTGGCCGGAGATGGATCTGGTCCTTTCAGTCTCAGGACATCGCTATACCCTCCTTACTCAACTTGGCTTAAAAGTGACCTCTTTTCATCTTGGATACTATGTTTGCCAATAGTTACACACGGGAATATGATGCTAGTCACGAAGAAGTGCTCTGAGGCTGATTTAGAGAGGCGATATTGCCATTATTCTGCCAGTAAGCAATGTGAAAAAAGTCTGCAAAATGAACAAAATCAGGGTCAAGCTAAGGTAACATTAGTATAACACGCTTAACACGAAACTCCAGTGGGCCACCCCGATTCCACTGACTCTTCATGATGGTGATTTATTATAAGCCCATTCCTGCTACTTTTAGACGATTTTAAGCAGTTTAGGAATCACACCTCTCGAGTTTTTAAGAAGTTAACTTTAAACTCTCCATTTCCACTTGTCTCTTTTAAAGTGAATAAAATCGACCGGACGCATATACGAGTAGTACCGTACAAGAAGAGCAATGTTTTCTACCCTTTACCTCTAACTTGTCCTAAAATTGTCATATTTCTATCTTTAATGCTGAGTTGTAACTACAGATTAACAATTCACTGAATATTATAGTGCTAGGAAGAAGCGATATGGAAAGGGTGCAGAGCCACAGCAATATCTTATTCTGCTTATGAGCTACCTGAAATAAGCCGAAATTGGACGAAAATCTAGGCCAAGTTACAGTAGAAAGAGTATAGTTACGATGCTATTTGGACTTAGGTCGAGTAATTTCAAAGATTATGGACACTCAAACGCACTATTATAAGATGCAAATGATCCTACGCAAACACAAACACGAATGAAAAATTGCGCTGAGAAGAAACTGATGTCCTCCCGCTAAATAACTTAAAAAAAGAAAAAAAAAAAAAAGAAACCCAGCCTTTGGAATCTAATTAGGAGACATAAAGGGAACGGCAAGGGAAGTTAAAAAGTATGTGACTTGGGAAGATATTACCACTCTCACATATTTCAAATGTAGGTTTTTTACTAAAGTTGTGGCTTTCATGTTTAAAAAAAATTTTCTCCCTAGTTCTTAGCCTTTTCTGATTACATTTGCTTTGTTTTAATTTTTTCTTAAATGTTTTCTCTAAACTTTCAGCCTTTCCTCTCTCTCTCTCTCTCTCTCTCTCTCTCTCTCTCTCAACACTCCAGAACTGCCAGTTCCCTGCTTTCGCTTTTTGTTGTAAGTTTTTCCCTTAATGTTTTCTCAACGTTCAGTCTTTTCTCTGTTATCACTTTTTTTCCCTTCTTTCCTCTCAACTCTGTGCTACTTTCAGCTTTTTTGTGTTCAACTTTTGCTACTCTTGTTGTGTAACTCTGTCCTACAATTGCCTTGCTTTCAGTTTGTCCGCTTCTGTTGCTTTATTTCCTCATACTCACCCTTTTCTAGTTTCTTTTTCTTAACTCTAAATTTCTCTCTTTTCATGTGTTCTCTTTAAACTCCCTCCTTTTTTTCTTTTCAGATTTACTCCTGTCTCCTTTTATTACATTAATTTAATCTGCTTTTTATTCGTATTCTCATTCTTTGCTTTTAAATCATATTTTCATTCTTTTCTTAACTTCTATTTCTCATATATAGATTTAACTTCTTCCGTTTCTAAATTTGCTTTTTTTGTTTTTGGTCCAGTTTAGCTTTTTAGTAATTTGTTTTCTACCCTTTACTGCCCTTTTCTTATACTTTCATTTCCTTCATTTCAACTTTTTATACTCTCTTTACTTCGTTTTATGCTTCTTTTTTTTTTCTGCATCAGCGTAGAGCAGTTCCAGTCCAGGTATTACAGATTTTCTTTTATAATGGAGGACACAGTAATCTGATGTATGTAATATTTTTGTATTTTTTCCTTCCTCTTCGCCTGAAAAGAAAAAGACGATTTGTAGAGAAAGGCCTTCAAAGTCCCTCGTCATTGAAATATGTTTTTGGTCTGGAATTATTTTTCAGGACACAAATATCTTTACATTCTTTTTTTTTTTTTTTTTTTTTAGTTATTCCTTGACTTTAAATTTTTTCATCATGGCGTCTTTCAACTTTGATTTACATGGATTCGTTTCTTTACTGCAGTTTCTCTCTAACAGTTTCTCCTTTTTTTTCTCTCTTTCCACCTTCAGCTCTTGTTTTATCACTTTCAGACCCGTATGATTCACTGTGGCTTGAAGAAAATTTGGCGATAGTAAAGCAAAATACAAGACTTAGTACTGAAAGACTTAAGCGGCCATTTCTGCCCTTGAAATTGCGTAACCTGTTCTCCCTGGCTAACAGCACCAGCTGTATTGGCAATTTGTTGATAATTTGGAACAGCGAGATTGTGATGATATTTTGCAACATAGCGAGAATGTGGTGATACTTTACAACATATGGAGATTGTGGTGATATACAACGTATCCTTGACGTCATTCAAAATCTTAGAAATAAAGAGACGGGTTGTAATATCTTTTTAATATATTCGAATGTCACATGTATTAAAAATAGATGGAATTACTTTGCTTAATTTAGAACTCAACACGTGCGAAGTAATCAAACAGGATTGAATTTCGTCTCATCGATTCCAAAGCTGTGATGGTCTGGCGATTTGCGTTATTGTAGATTCCAAACCTCTTATGGGCTGGATTTTTGCATTTTTATAGATTCGAAACCTCTTATGGGCTGGAATTTTGCTTTGTTATAGATTTCAAACCTCTTATGGGCTGGAGTTTTGTATTATTATAGATTCCAAACCTCTTACGGGCTGGTGTTTTCCATTATCAATTCTGTACCTCAGAAGTAATCAGATTAGTTGAAATTTCGCCTCGCCACATTGGTGACCATTTCGCGTCGCCTAATTTATTTTTTTTTTTATTTTTATTTTTTTGACTGAACGAGATGTGCTTTGATGTCCAGGACGGAGAGAATCAAACGAACAAACACAGATTGGATTATTTAACGAGGCAGCTGAGAACTAAGTCAATTGTTATATCACAGAATTTTGTTCAGTTACTGTTGTTGCAAGGGATGAAGCCAGCCATGACGGTATGCTGGTTGTGGCTGGGAGAGAGAGAGAGAGAGAGAGAGAGAGAGAGAGAGAGAGAGAGAGAGAGAGAGAGACAGTAGCCTACTCTGCTTGTGGTCGAATGAGAGAGAGAGAGAGAGAGAGAGAGAGAGACAGTAGCCTACTCTGCTTGTGGTCGAATGAGAGAGAGAGAGAGAGAGAGAGAGAGAGAGAGAGAGAGAGAGAGAGAGAGACGGTAGCCTACTCTGCTTGTGGTCGAATGAGAGAGAGAGAGAGAGGGAGAGAGAGATTTTAGTCAGTTGATGGGAGACGATAAACTTATAAAAAATGTATATAACAAGTAGTGGTATAGCTTGTCTGTATAATAGATATGATATCCGTTTATTTATTTATTTATTGCATGTAGATAAAAACTAGTGAATAGATAGGGTAAAGGAAAGGAGATTTATACTTTGTTTCTCCCAAAAGAGCTGATCAAAGTGTTTTCAGAAGTTAATCAAGGGAGGAACCTTAAATTATAGACCTTAAACTGCGTGACCATGAGCCAGTAGGCGAAGGGCGGTACGGTAAGTAAAGTCTCAGCAAAATCCCACTTGCAGCAAATTCAGGTGATAAAGAGTTTGCGTAGATCTCTTAATCCATTTAGTACGATGACGCAATTTTCTTTATTGATGCTGCCGTCAAACGATTATATTTTACTCGTGAAAGAGAACTCACAGTAATAAGACACTGCTTCTGTTAATTCCTTGAGTACGGTGACATCTATGGTGTTTTATTCTTTCCACAAACACACTTAGCATGGGAGACTCTTCATAGTGTTTGTGTATTGTAGCGGCCGGCTTGCACACGCCTAACATGAGCAGACAGACACTTTTCGTAGGTGTGTGTAACCTGAGTTCACTGAGATTAATATTTAGGAATAGGGAAGTGAGCATGGAAGTGAAAAACAATGGCACTGTAAGGGCTTCACTCGCTCCAAACATGTGATCGACAAGACTAAACGAAGCACAGGGTTGGAACGGCTGCAGTACAAAAGTCTGAGCGTTGGTCGGACCCGGAGTCTCGTTTCCTCGTTTCGATCACATGTTTGGAGCAAGTTTTGCTGCACCTGCACCCCTCTCAAACATACGAAATTGAAGCTTGGATCTTGTTGGAAGGACACGAGTCAAGATAAGGACACTGGATGTGAGTCGTCTGAGAGGAGCATGTGGAGTTACATGGAAGGACTGACAAACAAATTAAGAACGGAAGGAGCTTTGTGACCATAATGTGGATGTGCTAAAAAGTATAAGAAATATTATCAGAATGCTTTGGCCACGTGGAGAGGAATGGATGGAGAATGAGAGAGTGGCTGTGGGAGTGTATGTTAGTGAAATGAAGGAGTGGAAGGGAAGGGGAGTGAGATGATGATATGAAGTGATGTTAAGCAAAGGTATATAAGAGGAGACATGAGATGAAGGAAGGGCAGTCAAATAGCAGATGCCTGATTGTAATGGAAGCGATTCGTTTGCGGCCACTCTTTGCGGCATTAAGGCGCCAGGCGACAAATAGTAGATAGTGTTTAAACGAAGTGATCCACCTCTGCCTTTTGCCTACGCACGGATACAGGTTTTTGGAGTTTAGGGTGAGAAGTGTATGTTAAAGTATGTTCAAGATGGCATAGTCTTTTTCGCTCATCAAGGGACTCTCGACCGGGTGCGAGTGTGTGAGAGCATAATGGATTACATAGCCTAGGACCGCCTTCAGTCCGGAAGAAGTATTAAATGAACACGATACCGACCTGAGCCAAGCACGCGATGTGAAGGTCGTTAAGCAGTGAGGACATTATATGATGTCAGGAGGCTATACTCACCTCACTCAAACTTGGCCAGTGTTTTCGTCGTTTCGTAGCTTATTTCACGTAATATAGTGGGGAAAAAACACAACAACGCGGCTCAGCATCCTTTACATAGCATTTCTTCATGACGGGCACTGTAGTCTAGCCTTAATTTTCTGTTACAACTTGGCATTCAAGATGGAGGGATGACAGTTTTAGGCTAAGTTAGAGTAAAATGGGTATCGTAGTTCTTATCTTCGGCTGACTGAGAGATAATTATCACCTCTCCATATGTTTGGTAAATGGTAGCTGGAGAAAAATGTCTTTTTTTTTTTTTTTTTTTTTTTTTTTACGCTGTGCTGCCCGGTTCACCTTCGCAGAGAACGGCCGGTCGTGATATGCAGCCCTAAAATTAATTAGGATCGGATCATGAGAGAGAGAGAGAAATACAACAGCTGACCTAAAGGATCACATAATATCCTAAAACAAGATGCCATCAGGAATTGCACCACCCGCGTCGGACAATCAGTGTATAAAGGACTGTCCACACAATCAGTAAACACCTGTTATTTTTTTAGTATGGTAATAAAATGATTGTTGGAAAATAACCGTATTGCCATGATGAACTGAAACTCCTTCCTGCCTCTGATCCACTGTGCATGAACCCTTGACCGATTGCTCTCAGGATCGATCTACATTATCCTTACCTGACCCATCCACCTAGTTTAGTTCATATCGGATAAAGAGTGGTTAAGTTGACGTTACCCTGTGCTCTTGACCTTTGACGAGCTTTTCTGAATATAGAATAATTCCACCCTTGACTAACCTTAAACCCGTCCGCCAAGTTTTATCCAAATCGAATCAAAGGTGACTTTTGCCCTGGCCCTGTGACCGTTACCTCTGAACGATTATTCTCTAACCTTAATCACGTCACCCGTTCCTGTCCACCAGTTCATTGATCAAATTTAGTTAAAACTGCGTCAGAACTGTCGAGTTGAATTGCTGTGACCTGTGACGTACTTCGCGCCTATATTAATCACCAGTCTTCTGATGGTCCTCAATTTCATGCGAGTATGTCCATTAGGTTTTCCATAATCTTATATTCGGACAGACAGACTGACAGGCAGGCAGTCAGACCAAAAGACAGAAAGACAGACAGGCAAATACGACCCGACAAAACACCCTTTCTTCTTAGGCGCACGGATGCAAAATAATAATAATAATAATGATAATAATAATAATCATAATAATTAATAATAATAATAATAATAATAATAATAATAACCACAACAACAGTAGTAGTAGTAGTAGTAATAGTAGTAATGATAATAGTAATAATAATAATAAAACACAGGCGGTTCACAGTGAAAAGATTTCCCAATGGAGAAGAAATTCCCCTAATGGTAAAACTCTTCTCTATTGATCACCACACTAACACAAATACTTCTAGAGACATACACATAATGGCAAATAAAGCTTGAACTTTACCTAAATATGCCTTGTAAATCCTTCATCCTCTCTCTCTCTCTCTCTCTCTCTCTCTCTCTCTCTCTCTCTCTCTCTCCCATAATCCACATTCTCTTATAACCTTCCCTCCTATTTTTCAGCCACTCCATTTTTCCCCCTGCCACCCTCCTCATCATTCGCCTCGGCTCTCCTCGTAACCCCGAGGCTCCCGCTTTTTACAATATTATTCTCCTTGTTTACAGGGCAGTCCATTTGCCCGTTTCCTTTCTTTCTTCCATTTCTCACAGTTAAATCTTCACTAGACATTTTTGTTTTCAATTCCCCACACAACGAGGAGGTATACATAATATCCACTCACCCGATGTAGTGCTGTCTTCAGGTGATTCTACACTGGTCAAATGGTTTCCTGTAACCCAAAAAGCCCTGGATTGCAAACATGTAACCATATGACGCCTGGTGATCTAGTGGGTTGAGGCGCTGCAACTGGATGTAGCCTGTAAAAGTTTCCGTCTGAGGGGTGATTGAGGTTTGTTGCTCACAAAATGCCACTCGAGGGTGAGGAAGTCTGGCCACCCATGCCTTAAATGTCTGGATTGAGTAGTCTAGCCTCGGGTACCTACTCTCCTGATGGTGCAAAAAGGATTGGGTGATGAATGGATGGAAGGGTACGACACTGCCAAATATAGCACACCTTTGGAAGTAAGGCTAATAGAATGAATGGTTAACACTTTCACCCCGAGGTTCTCCCAAGCTAAATAACGGTGTGTGGAGTTAGCCAGAATTAAGTACAACTGATTTGCTGCCCACTTACTCCATGAGGTCTGCCCTAAGCTGAGTAAAATCGTCCGTCATTACCCAATATACGAGTAAAATACAAAATAGACTAGGTCCTCCCATGAAGGGGTTAACTGCTAAAATAAGATGTATTTTCTTGATATCCTTGCCACTATCAGGTTATGAAACATCGCCCTGCACGACATGTACAGGGTGGTCCATATATAACGCTCCTCTTGCACTCCGTCGGGTGTTATCTCTTGTGCTCCTGGGACGGCACAACGTTATCAGCCTTCCTGCTTTCCTATCCTTGTCTTTGACCCATAGAATAGTTACGCTAGTTATTGCCTATATTATAATTAACAGCCTAGAAAGCACCAATAGGTCTATTTTCGTTTGCCTTCTTTTTTTTTACTCCTTTGTACCCTGCACCATTAATTTATTTTCTGTTCTCACTGTTACACCGAAACTCTCACCAGCAGACTGAGCCGTCCCCACAAAAGATAGCTGAGTGCTATTAATGGAGGACCCATTATATAGCCTGGACTAACCCCTTTACTGCAAGAAGTTTCCCATAAGTTAAATAAAACGTCTGGAGGAGGCAGGCAGAAAATAACAAGACATCATATCAGTAAAGGAGTTATTTATTTATTGGTATATTTACTTATTGTATGTAGTTTTATTTATTTATATGTTTGTTTATTTAGTTTGTTTTACTTGTTTATTTATTTATATTTGTTTATTTATTTATTCATTTATTTAGTTATTTTTTGTTTATTATTTTTTCCTCCTATCGGGTGCTCCTCTCGACCCCATCCCGAGTGTGTGTATCAAGCGTCCAAAGGTATTCATAAAGGTTCTTAACTGGTTCACCCCCAAGGCCTGTATTCTTGTCGATTAAGGTGGCTCCCTAGCACTTCTTCCTTAGCGAATTATTTTTGGATACAGCTGGTTAGTGTAATTTTGTACGTTATGCAGGGTATTGTGATAATTGAATGATTTATGTAAGAAGAGGAGAGCAAGGTGTAATAACCAAATAACCAAATATATCGCTTAGGAAGTTGTGGTAGGGAGCTTCTACAGTATAGCGGGTGAGAAGATGGGTCCGAAACAGCTTATATTTCCGACTGACTTCCACTGGACTATTTTATTAACAGCCAGGAGTGACATCAAAGAGTGAAGGGGTTAGTGAAGGCTGTGTGTAACCCCTCCAGTTGGAAAAGCCTCTCCCAAGCTGAATAAAATCGTCTGGCAGCAGCAGGGATGAAACATACCCCCTCCCCCCTCGTTTGTAGTGGTTAATTTCTCCAGTAGGATAAAGTGTTCGTATTTTATTTTTGCTCTCTCCAAATCGTTTTCTTCTGTCTTAGGGGTATTTCGATCTTGTGACCTTAGAAACAGCCTTCACTAGTAGTAGTCATCATCATCATCATCATCATCATTTCTTTATTTCGTAATACAGTATACATATACAGATTACATAATATTACATCACCCAGAAATTCCAGAGGCCTGTGTACAGTACAGAACATACTTAACAATAACATATCCTTCCGAAAGATGGAATTTGGTAGTCACTGAAAAAGTTATAGACTGTACACAATATACTCACATATATATATACATATACATATACACTCACATGCACATACTGTACATAAAAATAACAAATCACTGCTGCTCTCTTAGGGCAATAAAAACTATAATTAATGATATAAAAAGATTACAAATTAAGCTTTAAAACACAGGAAAGAATAAAAATAAGTAAACCATAATGCTAAGACAAAAAATATAAAGATAAAAAAAATCATTATAAATATCTGCAAATTATAAAAACAGAAAATCTACAGAACTAAATAAAAAATTATATAAGCATGTACTAAGAAATAAGAAAAAAAAGTAAAAATCTAATAAAATAATAATAAAAGGCCACATATGACTGTACATAAAAGTTACCAAAACTAAAAAATCTAAAATATAAGCAATACTAAAAGTGAAACAAAAAAAAATTATATAAAACAATTATACATATACAGTATATACACACACACACACACACACACACACACACACACACACACACACACACACACACACACACACATATGCATACATATATACACACATTCATATATACATACATGTACACACACACACGCACAAGCGCACACACACACACACACACAAGCGCACACACACACACACACACAAGCGCACACACACACACACACACACACACACACACACACACACACACACACACACACATATATAAAATGTGGGATAAAAATCATGATAGAATTAAGCTCTTAGCCATAAAACATACAAGGATTGCGTCTGTCCTCGTGCCTTTGTATCCAGTCAATCCGAGATCTCAGAATATCCAGCTCTTCATGAAAAATATTAACATTATATACATCTCTGAAGTATTTGAAAAGGTATTGCATAAAAAATCCCTCCTTGATAAGTGGGATATTAATCCTAAAGATAGGGTTTAGCAACCTGAACACTCTCTTACAGTACCTTGCTTGGACTAGTGCAGTGTGATGCCTGAGCAGCAGTTGATTACACCGAGCTGCCGTGATGTGACTGCTGGCAATCATCGGTACTTCACATATACGCTTTAATGCTTTGCTAAAAGCAATCTCAAAAGCTTTAAAAATTTTTGAGTTAAAAGAAGAATCATGGTTCCATAATGGAAGTCCGTAATCTGGTAAACAATAAGATTTAAAAAGAAATAAAAATGTGTCCCTGTCAACGGCTTTAAAATCCCTAAAAATACTATTAAATGAGGCATAAAAATTATTGTCTAAAAAAAATATCGTCATTGTCTTTAAAATTAAAACAGACATTATGTCCAAGGTAATTAAAAACCTTTACTACCTGCAGTGTATCACCGTTCAGCTCAATGCTCTCTGTTGTCTCATCCACTTTGTTACTAAAAATAACACTTAGATTTTGTCCTGTTAACCGTAAGCAAGTGTTCATCTATACAGGCACAAAGTTTACTATATAAAGTGTCCATTTCTGCAGGTGTTTCTGCCAGTAGTACTAAGTCATCTGCATAAGCTAATATATTGCATCTGAGTTCTCCATAGCAGCATCCAACATCAGTGTCTGTTATCTCATTAATAAGGCTGTCTATATAAAAATTAAATAAGAAAGGTGACAAAACTCCTCCTTGTCTCACACCTTTCTCTATAAAACAGTAATTACTAAAAGAATCTCGCCATTTAATATTAGCTTGCTGGTTTCTTAGGTAATGCAGAATCATTAGTACCACGTCAACTGGCAGAGAACACCGTAGCAACTTCTTACCTAAAATAAAGTGGTCTACCCTATCAAAAGCTTTACTTAAATCAATGAATGTGGCTAGGCCTGATCTCTTGTACCTAGAGTATCGCTTCATAATTTCTTTTAAAACAAGCATCAGGGGTTGATGAGCCAGATTTAAAACCAAACCGTCTATAATTTAAAACGAGCTTCTCGGATACGATATCTAAAATAAATAATTCAAAAATCTTTAAAAGGCATGATGACTGCATTACTGGTCGATAGTTAGATGAATCTGTTACATTCTTTTTAGTATCTTTTAATACAGGGGTGATGGTACCCTTCAGTAAATTCCCAGGGAGGTAACAATGAGCAAAGCACGTATTATAAAAACGGGCAAGATAACATAAAAAATACTCTGAGGCGTTCCTTAAAAATAGTGAATTAACCTGGTCATGACCTTGTCCAGCGTTGAGGCGCTGTATTAGCTTTCTTAGAGTTATGCTGGAGATTGTCAAACACATCTTTCTCTCGTGAGGCCAGGCTCTTCTTATCTCGTTACAAATATCCACCTCCGCATCCGCAGCACTATGAGGCTGATTACGTAAGAATTTCTCATAAAAAACTTGATTTATTTCCAAGTCACCATTGTGACCATCGATAACATTTGAGAGTTTGTTAATACATTTCTTTTTCTTAACTTCACTCCAAAAGTGAATTTTATTTTTGTTATAGAATCAGTCCACAATAGACCGGCAGATTTCTCTGTGTTCATTCTTTTTACATTCATTGAGGACTCGCTTAAACTCCTTTCTGGAACTTAGCATCTCTTCATGTAGAATTGTACCTCTTAATCTGCCATGCCTTACCCAGTTAAGATATTTTATTCTGGCAGCACTATGTTTGTCCTTGACACAACGATTCCACCCTGGGACGACATTAAATTTGTTTTTCCTAATACATCGTCTCATATATTTTTGGCTAGAGATCTGGATGCTATTCGTGATGATTTCATACAGTTCATCAATCATTTTAAGATGCCCTGGGTCACGGCAACCTGTTCCACAGCAGTCATGTATGGGTAGAGAGTAATAATCATGTAGATAGGCATCAACTGACTGACTAATGTCACAAATTTCATGATCTTTAAGTTTATCCCACTTTATAGATAACTGTGTTTTACTACTGGAGTATATGTGAGAATGAATTGCCGACAAACCTCCGGTTAAACTATCTGTGGCTTCCGGTGGTAAATGATCAGAGCCAATAATGCTTTGCCGTATGCCCATATTCTTTATCTTTATACAGTTATGCTCATTGCCCAAAACATGATCTAGCCATTTAGACACAGAGTTGCCGTAGCCTATGAACGTGTAAGAATTACTGTCAAGGTTGTCCACATCAAAGCATCGTAAGGAATTTCTGTTCATAAAATCAGAAAGATTTCTCCAAGCTCTTCCATAAAAAGGGTCAGCATTAAAATCACCTATTAAAAACACAGTCATAATTCAAAGCATCAAGGAAATGATCCAGCCTGGAGAGTGATTCAAGATAGTTATTTAAAGTTGTAACTTCCCATACATCACTCTTCAAGTAAACATTAATAAAAACAATTGTAAAACCAAAAATAGTAACACTAAAAACCATAAAATTCTTCTCTAATATTATTTCATTAATTTTTAAATGTACGTCTTTTTTCCATAGGATGGCCATACCTCCTTCTGGCCTGCCCCCCGTGCTGGTTAAGGCCTTATCGGAGAATGTGGCACCCACACCAACACAGTCGTAGTCTTCATCAACAAAATCTAAAATACCAAGTTTATCGTTAGTTATAAAAGTTTCTTGTAAAAATATAAAATCATAACCTGATGATGTTAACTTTCTAACTGGATCAATATTTTTCCTCAGAGAACAGCAGTTATACGTACAAAATTTTATAAAACCAGAAGCCATAATAAAATGGAAAAAGAAAGTCTAAAAAGGGAATAAAAATAAAAAATTTTCTTAATTGTATTAACCGATAATAAAAAGAAAGATATTTATAAAAAAAAAAATCAGCTAAGAACTATATTTACTGTACCTGTCTCTTGAATCTGTCAAAAAACTTATCTACAATAATGTCCTCAAGCCAGAGTTCTGGGTTAAACAGTCTCTCCCTCTCAGAAAGTTTTAGTGTCACCTTAAAAGCTTGATGCTCATCAGTTCTAATCACTAATTTAGACACCGATACAACTTGCACGCCAAAAACATCAAAAATAAAATTCTTCGTATCATCACAGAACACGTTATTATCTACTCTTCCTATAAAAATATCAGTTAATCTTGTGGCTGCTTTAACTGCAGAGCTACCAGTCCTAAACACGCCTGTCACTCTCGTAGTTACCTTATGACTGTCCTTTCTTACTCTCCACCGATTGACAAGTGTCCACCCTTCATTCTCCGATGTAGTGTCAGGAGGGGCCCTGGAGTTCCTACTCGCAGGGACGAGGCAACCATCCTTAGGTATAGCACCTGTATCCTCAGCGGTCAACCCATGCGGTGGTGGGCTGCGTAGTAGTAGTAGTAGTGGTAGTAGTAGTAGTGGTGGTAGTAGTAGTAGTAGTAGTAGTAGTAGTAGTAGTAGTGGTGGTAGTAGTAGTCGTAGTAGTGGTGGTGGTGGTTGGTGGTGGTAGTAGAGGCAGGAGGAAGAGGAAGAGGAGGAGAACAGCAGCAGCTGCAGCAATATAGTTGTAGGTGTAGTAGTAATAGTACGGTAGTAGAAGTAGGTGTATTATTATTATTATCATTATCATTATTATAATTATTATTATTATTAGTAGTAGTAATAGTAGTAGAAGTAGTAGTGGTAGTAAAGGTAGTTCCAACCTCAGGCTTCTCTGAACGCAGACCCGGTGGACTACATGACGAAGTTGGTATTTTCCCGCAGCCCACCATCCTCCTTTCGGGGTATAGGGAGGGAGATGAGGGACGTGTGTATAACCGGACAGTATAGCCACACAGTCCTATCGGTGCCAGCGTAGTGAAGGGGTTACGATTAAGAAAGTTTGTGAATACGGCAGCCGATTCCCCGCAGCGGCTAATCTACGTGGCCGGCTGAGAGGCTGAAAACTGCCGCTGTGAATATTGATAAGGACGGCTGGGTGGGGGGCTGGCTGCGGCGGGGGTTCCCTCGGCTGATTAAAACCAGCTCGTGGTAGCTAGAATTATACGGTGTGTGTGTGTGTGTGTGTGTGTGTGTGTGTGTGTGTGTGTGTGTGTGTGTGTGTGTGTGTGTGTGTGTGCTTAGAGTGTTGGTGTGGTGTGGAGTGGTATGGCGTGGTGTGTGCTGTATGTTTTGGTGTGTTGTCTGGTGTGGTGTGGTGTTGCTTGGTGTGGGTGGGTAGGTATAGTGCAGTTCAATGTGATGTGATGATATAAAGTTATGTGATGTGATGTGTCGTGTGGTGTAGTGTGGTGTGGTGTAATGTGATGTGGATTGATGTAAAGTGTGGTGTGTGGTGAAGTGTGGTGTGGTATGTTAGGTACTGTACAGTGCCGTGTGGTGTGGTGTGGTGTGGTGTGGTGGTGTGTGTTAGGTATTGTATAGAATAGATGGTGTGATGCGATGTGGTGTGGTGTGTGGTATGGTGTGGTTTATGGTGTAGTGTGGTGTTGTGTGGTTGAATTCAGTAGCACGTCAGTTAATAATTACGTTAGACTCTCGCCTCTTGTTTCTGTTTGCTCACCTCTTTCATTTCCAGGGATACTCAAGGATGGGGAGGGTGGGGAGGCAGGCGGGGAGGAGGAGGAGGTAGAGGATGGGAGAAGAGAAAAGGAAAGAAAAGAAGAGGGGGGAGAGGGGGAGGGGAGGGAGTGATGGGGAGCAAGGAGGTAGGAAGGATTAGTTTTTTTTTTTTATGCTCCCCACTGATTTTTTTTTTTCCAATTCAGGAGAGACGTGTTGTAATGAAGGGGTTTATAAAGTCTATATCTAACCTTGATATTCGAAAAGCTTTTCCTAATGCTGAAAAAAATCGTGTGGAAGCTGCAATATTGTGATGAAAAGTAGAAGGGGAATATAGAGAGACGATATGAAATGAGAGTGGAGGGAAGGTGGCCAGAGAGATGGAGGAAAAGTAGACAGAGAGGTAGGGGAAAGGTGGGCAGGGAGGTGGAGGAAGGGTGGGCAGGAAGGTGGAGGGAAATTGGGCAAGGAGGTAAAAAGGAAGAAAGAGTGAGGGAGATGAAATAAGGTAAGCAAGAATGGGTTGGAAACGCAGGCAGAAGTAGGAGGAAGAGGGAATGGGAGAGAGGGTGGGCAGGAAGGTTGAGAAAGAGAAAGAGAGAGAGAGAGAGAGAGAGAGAAGGGGGGGTGAGTCAGGCTGAAAAACGTCTGAAGGCTGGAGCTCCTCGTGATTTTAAGCAGGCGTATTTTCCATCTTAATTTGACTCATAAGGCAGGAAAGACGGTCGGGATGATAGGAGGCCAGGAGGCTAATGTGTTTTTATGAGCCTTTATATTAAAATCTTGCTACCTTCAGTTGATGTTACCGGTACTTTACCTGGTAGGAACTAAATTATCCCTTTACTGCACAAAACTATATTCTTGCTACCCTAGGATGATTTTATTTTGTCCAGAACACATAGCTTTTTAGGAATAATAAGAGAAAGGTACTCAGCGTACTATCCTTCGCCTACAGGCTTATTGTCACGAACCCCAAGAATATCTCATGTGTTGCATGTTATTCTGCTTAGGGGGGATTTGTCTAACTGTATCTCTCGCTATGGCAGCGGCCCTTCCTTAACTCCTCCACTAATTACAGGCCTCATCTTACGTTGAATAAAACCGTCTGGTGGTAACAAGTAAAAAATAAAGCCAGTACAGAAATGCTAGGTAGATGTGGGAACTTCAGGGCTCTAATGTGGAACTTCAGGGCTCTAATGTGGGACTTCTCTACGGTCGCTGAAGTCTATGGGAATGAAGCGCCTCGTTCCTGAAATGATGTATGTGAGTAACAGACGGACAGGGCCGCTCCAAGAGAT
The DNA here is from genome assembly GCF_032717465.1 of Coenobita brevimanus. Lineage (NCBI taxonomy): Eukaryota > Metazoa > Arthropoda > Malacostraca > Decapoda > Coenobitidae > Coenobita > Coenobita brevimanus. Next base: position 7,086,357 of record NC_136954.1, read on the forward strand.
GCTTCCATATTAAAAGTACGTCCTCGGACTGAAGAGGTTTAAGAAGAATTTTTATTGTGATATCTCTCGCTATGGCAGCGGCCCTTCCTTATCTAAAAGAAAAAAAATTTCGTAGTAGAATAAAACAGAAAAATATACAGGATGGTCCATATAGCCTATAATGCCACTGTTATCCTCTACCTGGGGATTTCTTGTGTGTTGCGGGGACGGCTCAGTTAAGCGTCTGCTCTGCATCCTTAATTAATCCCTGTTCCCACTGCCACACCAGCAGACTTAGCCGTGCCCGCAACACACGAGATAGCTACTGCCAGGTGAGTTTCCAGTGCAGCGCTATATATGAACCATCCCGTATTTCGTAGTGAAGAGGTTAGCCTTGACACACACGCGTATTTTATCGTATTCCAGCTAATTCCAGACTACTTAGGTCAGGTGGAGGTGAGTCATAGGAGCCTGAGAGTGTTAATACTGGTATAACTAACCCCCTTATTGTCGGGAAAACTCCAGTATTCTACAGTATTTCAGCCAAAGCCAGCCGATTTTATTCTGCTTAGAAAGAGTCATAGGAGCCTGAGTGCTAATATCATGTCCGAAATGTGAGAGAACATATATACTGCTGTTAGTGCTCTGTTTATGTCCAGTGCATTTGTACAGTTGTTTTCAAAAGTTCCATTCCTCTTCCATTCTGTCAGTAGCTCATAAAGTTGTATTAGTTTTTGTAATTAAGAATAACAGTTAATTGAGACTAACTGTTTAACAACCAGAGTGATAATAGTGACTGTGCAACTGTACCCACACTGACATGAAGCTGTGGGATACTGCATGTCAGGAGGAGGAACGGAACTTTTGCGTGGAACTGGACATTTAATTTACTGAAATACCTGTGTTCATAAAAAAGCCAATTAGCTTAATGAAATCCATATTGTCCCTGGAGCTAATATCTATATTGGTAGCTGCATATTAGGCCTTGCCTCGTGCCTTTTAAATGTCCTGTATTTTCGTAACTATAAACCAATTTAGGGCGCAGTTAGTTCGGTCTTTTA